>NW_027672804.1:0-197000 GCF_964194105.1 Spermophilus citellus | reverse complement strand
TTTAGCATATATAGCTTTTACAATGTTGAGGTAAGTTCCTGTTATCCCTAGTTTTTCTAGTGTTTTGAACATAAAGGGATACTGTACTTTGTCAAATGCTTTTTCTGCATCCATCGAGATGATCATATGGTTCTTGTCTTTAAGTCTATTGATGTGGTGAATAGCATTTATTGATTTCTGTATATTGAACCAGCCTTGCATCCCAGGAATGAATCCTACTTGATCATGGTGCACAAGTTTTCTGATATGCTTTTGTATTCGATTTGCCAGAATTTTATTGAGAATTTTTGCATCCAAGTTCATTAGAGATATTGGTTTGTAGTTTTCTTCCTTTGAAGTATCTTTGTCTGGTTTTGGGATCAAAGTGATGTTGGCCTCATAGAATGAATTTGGAAGAGCTCCTTCTTTTTCTATTTCTTGAAATAGCTTGAAAAGTATTGTAGAACTCCGCTGTATACCCATCCGGTCCTGGGCTTTTCTTGGTTGGTAGTCTTTTGATGGCTTCTTCTATTTATTCCTTTGTTATTGGTCTGTTTAAATTGTGTGTGTCTTCCTGTCTCAATCTGGGCAAATCATATGCCTTAAGAAATTTATCGATATCTTCACTATCTTCTATTTTATTGGAATATAGGGTTTCAAAATACTTTCTAATTATCTTCTGTATTTTTGTAGTGTCTGTTGTGATATTGCCTTTTTCATCCCATATCTTATTAATTTGAGTTCTCTCTCTTCTTCTTTTCGTTAGCATGGCTAAGGGCTTGTCTATCTTATTTATTTTTTCAAAGAACCAACTTTTAGTTTCCTTGCGAGGCAGCGAGGAGGGAAGCACAAGAGGGCAGTACCTGTATAAGAAAGTAACAGCTTTTCTAGAAACTGTCTCTTAAGTTCTCATTAAGCAGTGCTTTCCACATGATTGCCTATCTGAAAGGAGCTTGGAAAAGTGAGTATTTTTTTGGTTGGGTCCACGGCTCTACTCATTGAAATGAGGATTTTGTTGGTAAGAAAGAAGAGAAGATGGCTACTAGGTGGGAAAGTTAATGTTTCCTCCAGTCTGGCTCAGTCCATGTTCTGCCATCCCTCCTCTTTCCTGCATCAGCCATCATTCACTGCCAGGTTCATTCTCTTTGTAACCCCAGTGCTATTTGGCACCAGGTTAGAGCACCAAGGCTTCCTCCAGTACCTGGCAAAATGAGAACCTTCCTCTTTTCTAGGTATGCATGCAGTGGAGACCATGACACTTTTTTCAAAGCACATGTATAAAATTTCTATACTATTTTGTAATTTCTTTTCTCTTAATAATATATTGTCAGTTGCTTTGACAACACTTTAAACTAACTGCATCTCAGTCACAGAACAAACTTCCTTGGCTCATTTATTAGATGCCAAACAGTGTTGAAGATCTGGGGTACACACTGAGAAACACACACAAAGTCTCAGCCCTCATGGACCTGATTTTCTGGTGGGAGAAGACAGTGAATAAATGCATCAGGAAATATATAGCCTACAGATGGTACCATTAAGTAAAGTCAGGGTGGGGGTCTTGTGTTAGATATGCAATGATCAGGGAAGGCTCCATTGACAAGAAGAAACTTGAAAGGGCCAAGTGTGTTTTGTGAAAGTTTCCTTTGCATCGTAACTAGCACATGCAGAAGCCCTGAGATGGGCATCCGTACATAGTATGTTTGCATAACAGTACTTGGGCCTTTGTAACTGGCTCAGGGTTCAGAAGATGAGAATATTTAGAAAAAAGGCAAAGATAACAGATAATTCCAGATAGAGGCAGAAGGACCTATTTTTTGTTGCATTATATTTAAACACTATATTGGACATTCAAGTTCTTTTACAGCTTTTCATATTTATAAGTAACAGTTTTTAATGGTCTGGGCCTCAGAAAAAAAATTCATTCGTGCCTTCATTAAAATCACAATGATTAATTTAGTTTTTTGAAGGAAAATTTTAAGCACAACTTGCTTTTTAAAACAATGAATGAGGAGGAGTTACCAAGATCTAACCTCATTTGCAAACAAAACAAAATTTTAAATATGTTTAACAGACTTAGATTGATCCACAGACAAAATAGCATTAAACAGAGGAAGAAAGAAATAGGAAAAAAGAAAGAGAAACACAAGAAGGAAAAGGAATAAACTTGCTTGAAGTAGAAGAAAAGCTATTAATTCTACTTCTTACTGTGTAACAATCAATCTCAATTTAGTGGTATGAAACAACTACCATTTTATTAAACTCATGGTTTTTTGAGGCAGAAATTTGGATAGAGCAGAGCAGAGATGGCTGTTTTCCGCTTCACAATACCTGAGGCCTCAGCTGATGGGTGGGGGTGTTGAATGGCAGAAAGTGACTAGGCCAGCTCATCTGGGACCCTATAGCTGAGGTCTCCTTCCTGGATATTTTTTGGAATCCATTGTTCTTCATTTGGCATCCTCTAGGATTATAATTTCCAAGATGACTTCAGTTATACATCAGGAGTCCACTCTGGGTTACCAGGTGGTTGTAAGAGAACTCTCTCACTTTGTCCACACATACCAAGCCTCTCCAATTGGCTAGCTTGGGCTTCCACATAACATGGCAACCTTAAGTAATAGTTCAGCTTGTTTCATGGTGGCTGGCTTTCAAGTGGTCAGAGTGGAAGATGTAAGTCCTCTTAAAGGATATGGGTCTGCAACCACTGTAGTGTTGCTTTGGCTCTATTCTGTTGGTCAGAGCAGTCAAATATCAGCCCAGATTAAGGGGAGGGCATATATCCCTTACCTCTCAAAGGAAGACAAGTCAAACAATTTAAAGATATTTTAAATTTATCACAATATCTAAAGAAGAGGTAGGCATAATTTCTGTCTTTTGCCCATGTGATGTCCTTGGACATGTTTTCACAGATGACAAAGAGAACCAGAGTTGAAACCATTCTGGCTTTATAGTCCTAAAATGTCTTCCTTGAGCCCCTCCACTCTATCTTGTATGTGGTTTATCCTTTTCTAGCTCTTAAATAATAAATCACAGACCTCTTCTACCATCTTTAGAAAACCACTTACCATCTTGCAAATCATTTGTGTGTATGTGTGCAGTTGTTGGGGTTTTTTGTTTGTTTGTATTTTGGGGGGTTTTGTTTGTTTAGGGTACTAGGGGGCATTTGATCACTGAGCTACATCCCCAGCTCTATTTTGTATTTTATTTAGAGACAGGGTCTCACTGAGATGCTTAGCACCTTCCTCCTGTCTCTGCGTCCCAAGCCGCTGAGATTACAGGCACGTGCCACTACACCGGGCTTTGTTTTGTTTTGATGCTATTTTTTAGTGCTTTTTAAATTTTGGTTTTAGATTAAGTTTATTGTGTGTGTTTTTGTAAATGATAACCTGTCCTTGGTAAAATTTGCACCATGAGAGTCTAAGAGAATGTTGATTGTATTTTTTTTTCTTTACTATATGTGTACTTCCTGAGACAAGGGCAGTTGGATCAAATACTTTTGCGGAGCTGCTCTGCTTTGGGTGCTTATCTGCAAGGCTGCATTAGCTAATTCCCTCCAGACTTCAGAATTCATGTCATCTGGACTCACTGATTTGTGTATGTTCAGATTTTTCAAGTATTCCTTTACCTGCATTGACAGAGCATATATTTGACAGAATAATATTAAAAAAATATAAGATGGCAAGCAGATGGTCAGAGTCTTGACTGGAAAGAGATCTTGAGAATAGTTTTTGAACACAAACCACGCTTTTGTTTACAGGAGTGTCCTTTTAAATACTTGGTTTGATTACCAATGGAGGTTTTGAAAAAGCCCAGTGCTTGTAAGAATTTGTTAGCTGATATCCTCTACCTGAAATAATGGCTTCTTAAAAAAAAAGTAAAGAACTTTTCTATACTCCTTGCTGCCAGATGTCTATTTGCTGCCTAAATCTCGAAGGTGAAAAAAACTTTTCCTGATCCTCAGGCCTGATGCAACTCTTTTGTCAAGGAAAAAAGGCACAGAATTCAATGCAAGGCAAACAAAAAGCAAAAGAAGAAAGAAATGGAGAGACAAAGACTCATACCAAGAACAATTTCTGAGGATTTCAAATTTAGTTCCTTCCTGTTAAAAGGACAGGTTGATGAGAAGTCTGGGCTTGGCACTGGTACCTGGAATAAAAAAAAAAAAACACCATTTTTCAATTTAAGGAATACAAAGCTTCATTTAAAACCCTGACACCTTGCATGAGTTGCAACGAAAACTTGGTAGAGCAGTATTTGAGATTTTTCTCTAAAGACTTTTCATTAATGGATGCCAGTGTCCTGACAACAGAGAAAAAAAATGTAGATCAGTATTTTGACAGTGACACCCAGTACCTTTCATTATTTGGAGAGTCAGTTCTATCACCCTCTTGCCATCAGTTTCTGCCTGTCACCACCGAATCATTAGGCGTTGGCCCAGTGCCATGTACTGTCAGATCCAACACCCTTTCTGTAGTATTTCGATTCTCATTTCAATTGCTAAGGTTAATTGGGCAGAATGACATCAACAAAGAAAGTATGGAAGTTGCTTCTATTTATTATCAACTATTTGCTGTGGAATATTTTGGGAAGGTACAGTATTTTGGCAGATTGGACCTTCTATCTTTATTAGACACATAACCATTACCTTCTTTGTCTCATATCAGGATGGACACTTGCATACAAAAACACCCACCAAACACAAAAGGCCCTGTGCCATTATATTCCCTTGGGCATCTTTCATCTATTTCTTACAGCTTCAAGTATTTTTAATCATAATTTTTACATATGTTGCTTTTCTCTTTCCCTCCCTTTCATACACAACTAAGTTTTCCTCTATTTGACCTTCTAGACCTTGCCTCTATTAGAAGTTATGACTAAGTCATTTTATTTTAAATTTTTTATTTATTTATTTAGCAATACTGGGGATTGAATCCATGGATGCATTACTACTGAGTTGCATACCCAACCGTTTTTTATTTTTTATTTTGAGACAGGGTCTCTCTTAGGTTGCCCAGGCTGGCCTTGAACTTGTGATCCTTTTACCTCAGTCTTTCAAGTGGCTGGGATTATAGGTGTGTACCACCATGCCTGGCATGACTAAGTTCATTTTAGTGCTTAAAATGATATCTTGTTTTTTTTTAACACTAATCACATTGAAATGGTCAATGACTAAAAAGATCTTTCATGTTCTCTGAAATGATACTTCAGGAGATTTTTTTCTTTATATGAGTGCAATAATTTATCTTTATAAAGCTATAAGTTTGGTAAAGCAGAAACATCATTCACCTCCTTCTAGAAAAAACTGCTTTGGGAAATCCAGATCAATGGGTCTCTGTTGGGAGAGGGAAAATTATCTCCTGAAGAAGTAGACCAGTGTGTAGAAAGTTAGTCAAATAGTAAGTCATTGATTCTAATTCATCAAAAACACAATTTGCCAAAAGACAGATTTTTCAATATTATTGATTTGCCAAGAAAATGTGACTTTATAGTTCTTCACACACTTGTTAGAAAAATCCCCAACTTAAAACCACAAGTGTCTTCACACATGTATCTGACACTCCCTTTATATCAATACATTCCACAGGCACAAAGCCCCACTCATCCATGTATAAAAATATTTCCAGTCAATTGCTTATAATCCAACTCCTTCCTCTGTCAAGAAAGATAATATGTAAATTACATGAGGCAGGGAATGAAAAACATTGGACATTGGGATGAAAAATAGACTGGAAGATAAGAACCTGGAATACTAATTTTTTAAAAAATTGAGTTTGGTGATATGCCTAAATTTTAAAAAAACCAAGAAATTTTCTCAAAGTGACCTGTATGTTGAGAAGTTTCACTGAAACACAAATTCCTATTCTTTATTACTTCTTAGAAAAAAAATTATGACTCATTAAGTGAACAAATATGTCATTGGGCCAATTAATCTATTGACAAATTGTTATCACGTGCTATAAACCTTAATGGATTCATGTAGGACCATTACATAAGTTCTCTGTTAAACAACTCCAGATCTTATAAATTTCCTCCTCATAATATTCTTGCCTCTAAGTTCTTTTTTTTTTTTTGGATTCTCAGTTGGCATGCTGATGAGCTGATTTAAGCAGTGAAGTCATTTATCAATAAATAGTTATTAAGTACCTAACAAAATATTTTATTATACACTTATAGGTGAAGAAAAGAAGAGGAATACTAAATAAACAATGCTGAAAATTCTTCTTTTTGCTGGCTCAGAAGACAAAATATTCATATAGGTTGGCTTAAGAACAGTTATGAAACTTCCTATCAAGGAGTTCAGTATTCCTGCAGTGTAATGAGTGGAACAGCTCTGACCTCTTGTTAGGTCCTTCCCACAATTCCTTCCCAATGTCTATGCAAACAGATTGCTTTTACTCTGGAATGATGTCTTTTTTTTCTTCTTCTTCTTCTTCTTTCAAGAAAAGACCTCTTCACCATTTTCCAATCATTAGGTATTTTTCTCCTAAGTCATTCCAAATCCTGTATGCATTTTTACACTTTCTGTTGTGTGACACACATATGTCTGCTATGATTTTAAATTCAATAGGAAAATAATTTGAATCCAGTATATTTTCTAACATAAGTGCTCGAAAATTAATATTTCAAAATATGTATGCATATGTATTTGTGGATGATGATTTTAAGTAATACCTCAGGGATCAGATGTCTTTAAACATCTACTTTGAAATCTTTCTTGTATTCAGAGAAAGTTTGGCCCAAGTTAAAAGGCCAGGTGACTAGCTGGCCAGCCAAAGGAAGATCTACAGAGAATACAGGAGGCTTTAAAAAAATTGTAATTTCAAAAGATGTGTTTTCTAATTAAAATGCAACCAAAGTTCCCAGGGATGCCAAAAGGAATCCAGTCGGCGTTAGGTCCCAAGGTTTTGGGTCTCTGACATTATGCATAATTTTTCAGACATGCATCTTAATTATTCGGAAATACTTTTTTAAAAAATAATCAAAATATTACAACAGGTCCTGAGGCATGGGGAGAGAATCCAAGAACCAAGCCATGCAGTTCTCCAGGGTGGTGACTGCATTTTCCTCTATTGTTTCATGTAGTAGTGTGTGTAAGGTTGATGGTCAATAAATAAATTAATAAAACATTCACATAATTACAAGCTTCCATGACTGGAGGGAGTTTTCACAAAAGACATGAATAACATTTTACAAGCACCGACAGGCAAAATGGTACAATTATGTAGATAGATTTCTCTCCAATACTTGCTGATGTTCACATAATGAGACGTGGCTTACTTCCACGTATTCAGCCTTAACTCTCTTTAGAGACTATTCAAGATTTAACGAATGTGCTGGTTACAGAGTTTGCTATATTTGAGCATTAGCATAGCATGAATTAACAAAATAGAAATGCCTGTTTTTAACATAGCCATTGCATTCCAAGATTTGCTACAAGCCCACATCTGCTGTCGTAGTCCTACTCATGTGCTTTATTTATGAGAGAAAAAAAAAAAATATATATATATATATATATATATATAATGCAGGGTTGGAAGAGGCTTTAAAAATGGTCTATTCCAGCTATCCAAGTTCAAATTCCTCCAAACTCAAGTCTAGACACAGAGATTCACTGCGGGACTGCAGTATCAATACATTTTTGCCCTGCCTAGAGCAGGGGTCAGCAAATTATTTCTGCGAAGGGTCAGAAAATAAATATTTATAGACTTTGTGGGTCATACATTGCAACGACCTCACTCTGTCTTTGTAGCGTGAAAACAGCCACAGATGACATGCAAAATATTGGACATGACTGTGTTGCATTAAAACTCTATTTACAAAAACAGGCAGTGAGTTAGGTATAGTCAACCCCTCATTGAAAGATTTTTTTTAATATTTATTTTTTAGTTGTAGTTGGACACAATACCTTATTTTTACGTGGTACCGAGGATTGAACCCAGGGCCTTGCATGTGCTAGGCGAGCGTTCTACCACTGAGCCACAACCCCAGCCCCTGAAAGAATTTTTTATAAGGAAATGGAACTTCAAGATCTGTGGAGGGTTGGGGAAGCCAAAGAAATGAGCAAAATACTCATGATGAGTATTAGCCAACACTCTGACTTCTCAATCCAGAGG
Organism: Spermophilus citellus; assembly: GCF_964194105.1. Lineage (NCBI taxonomy): Eukaryota > Metazoa > Chordata > Mammalia > Rodentia > Sciuridae > Spermophilus > Spermophilus citellus. The sequence goes on along the minus strand of NW_027672804.1, from coordinate 188,907 downwards.
ATTCAGGTTTTTGGAATAAATTTGACATCTTACTAAATATTTCTGTTGGGTTGTATTAAGTTCAGCCCTTCCTCCTCATTCTGTTCTCCTCTTGTTAACCCAAATTCCAGGTAAAAGAGAAAAATTACTAGACATTCAAACAATAACCTACATGTATTCTAGAGATTTCTAAGGATGATGTCATTTTAAAGTGAAATTAGACACACTCTGCTTGATAAGGCATGTATGTTATAACTTTGTTCTAAGTGGATGGTACCCAGTCACAGGCAGGGGAGGGGGAAGAAGATGGTGATCCAGAAATATAGAATCAGGAAGTGAAGAGCTCGACTCCAAATGCAAAGTCACAAGGTGAAGCTGATTTTGAACCAAGAAACTGCACAACCAGGTATCAAGCACATGGACTTTGGAGTCAGAACATTCTGGATTTAAATGGTTTCTGAACCTGAGTAATTCTAAGATACTGGACAGGTTTCTTAATTTTCTTTCTTTCTTTATTTTATATACTAGGGATTGAATCCAGGGATGCTCAACCATTGTGCCACATCTCTAGCCCTTTTAATATTTTGTTTTGAGACAAAGTCTCACTTAGGTGCTTAGAGCCTCACTAAGTTACTGAGTCTGGCTTTTAACTTGTGATCTTCCTGCCTCAGTCTATGTAACTGCTGAGATTACAGACGGGCGCTACCACAAATAACTATAAATTTTCGTGAGACTCAGTGCCTCGTCTACAAAATAGGGATAGTTATGTTTATTTTTTTCAGGGTTCTTATGAGGATTACATGCGGTGAGGTCTGCAAAGTACCCAGAACAGTGCCTGGCACACCAGAAGCCCTGACATTCTAGACTAAAGGACAGTCAGTACTGCCTTATAAAAATTTGCCAACTACTTACCATTTGGAAAAATCCATGATCTGGACTCTTAAGGCAATGGATTGTTTCCATATTCCTAGGAGAAAATGTCAACTCCTTCTACCATGTGAAGTATGGTTATGATCAAATGCCTAGAGAAAGGCATGGAACTTAGCACAGACGTTACCACTGATCCAAAGTTTCACATTCTCTACAACTCTTTGGCTATTCAGTTAGGTTTGGGACCAGATTTAGTCACTTAGGTTCCCCCTGAAGCAAGAACTCATGGAGTCAGTAAATAGAGAGTCCAGAATAAAATCTAGCTGTATGGTAACCAGGTCTTCAAGTGATTAGCAATGAGACAGGAGTCCAACTTGTTTCCCTTTGCAGGCAGCCTGAAGACCACCCAGTAGCTCGCCATGCTTGAGAAAGTATGGCATGTTTATGTAGGAATGTGAGCTGTAGAGAACATGGAACACCTGTGCTCTGTGGTCTTCACAGCCCCAATTAGCTTCTGGAAAGAATTCAGGGTAAAAATCCTTAATGGGATGCCCCTAAAAGTGCCTCAATCCTGAGCACTCAAATAATGTCTTTAGCTCTGCTAACTATGCGGAAAACATGCTCACTAATAACTACTTAGTTACCCAAGTGAGTACCATAAAAGTATCTTTGACATTCAGAAAAGAGACTTGATTTATTTATAATGAGAACTTACAGTGTTTTTATAGGAAACTGATTTGGGGACTTCATATGAGAAAGGACTTTCAAAATCCAGAACCATTTCAATAAGGGGTTCCCTGTGGGGCAGAGTGATGATCTGTCAGAGGAACTGGGGAAGGGATTCCTGCAATGGAAGGAAGGGTGATTTGGCTAAGATGCTATACTCTTATGTGTTTGTTTAATAAGCATTTTTTGAGCACGTAATGTGAACTAGTGCTTTTTAAAACAACAGTTTTGCTCTTAAAGAACTTAAAGATTCAAGATGGGAAGATTGACAAGTGGTCAATGATTACGAGAGAGCACAGGTGCCACAATAGAGCAGTGCACCTAAATTAACAAGTGATGCTCAGGAAAGCGTTCTTGGAGTGGTTGATACTGGGCCTCAAAGGATCAATTGATATGAGCAAGCAAGATAGAGGAAGAAAGCTTCCATCAGCACAAAGAAACAGCACAAAGACACCATGAACAAAGGTACAAGCTCATAGATATGAAATAATGCTTCAGCCAGTCGAAAAGATTGTCATTAATGACAGAACACAGAGGTCTGTTATCAACTTGTTCCATTTATTGTTGTTAAAACATGTTGTACACAAAGAATCCCTAATCAAAATTTTAAATAACGTGAGCACATTTAAATAGTAAAATTAGAAGTCCAAAGAGGACACTGTGGGGATTTAACAAATAATTGTTGAATCGATGACTCTTGACAAAGTCAAAAGGGTGCAGAAACACAGTATTTGGAAGACCTGAGCAAATAAAGAAAGATTGAACAATCTGAAATAAATAAGACAAGCCATTAACATATGTTAATCTTGGTTTGTAAATGTCTGCTATATAACTTTGTAGGTGCTTAAATATTTTATAAGACCCAATCCAGATATTGGTGAGTATAATTCAAAAATAAGATTTAGTTGCCAAAAACGGGAATGTAATTTTTGGCTGGAGTAATTGAAGGGGGGGGTAGAATTCAGAGGGTGCATGTATCTGTCATTTGTGTATGCTGCCCTGAGTACATATACACAATCTCGTCAGTGCTGCAGTTTGTACTTAAGGATGGGTTCAGACCTGTTCTGAGGAGAAATGCAGACGAGTAAGAGGCTCTAAACCATCTTCTGAGAATCCTTTAAAGGAATGATGATGTGTGGAGCTGCCTCAAGAATATATTAACCATCTACAGAAGGCTTTCCTAGAGAAGATATTAGACCTGCTTTGTGGAAGATTTATACAATGGATCGATCGACACTGGTGTCACGTTATATTTCTTTAACAAATTGACACAAATTCAATTACATGAGTTCCACAAAAATAGTAATATGTTTAAGACAAACATGTAATTATGTAGTGTGGGTGACTCCAGCTAATCAGCTTAATGATCATGCACGTGCCCCAGAATCAACAGGAGACAATAAACATGAATTCCTCATCTCACATCCATGTTGCCTCTCAGAGCAAGAGCACCTCTCCATTTTGTGATTCTAGCCTTGAAATATCTTTAAAAAAATTTTTTTTTTGGTACTGAAGATTGAACCTAGGCCCTTGCACAAGCCAGGTATGTGCTTTGCCACTGAGCTACATCCCAACTCTGAAAAGGACATTTTTTTAATCCACTTATCTGTGATATGTAAGCCAACTACTTTCTCTGCTTCTCAACCAAAGAAGCAGTAATCAGTTACAATAGGGGAAGAAAAGCTAGCTGAGAAATCATGGATTGACAACTGTTTGGTTGCTTAACCTAAGAACTTCCAGTATCATGTTTGGTCATATGCAATTGCTGCCTTATGTTGACTTGGCGCCAAAGCTCCTATACAAGATGCCACTCCATGATACAGGCAAAAGGTATAAACTGCAGGAAGAGTGATATTAGCTCAGCATAAGGAAGACATCTCCAACATGGAAGTGAAGAGGACTCTTCTGACATCAAAGCTATCCAAACAGAAACTAGATAACAACGTTTCATAGCAGATGGCACTCAGAGACCTGGTAAGAGTAGTGAATTAGGCCAAATCTTGAGATTCTGAGATACAAACACCAGCTTCATCCTGGGATCAGGACTTAGCTTATATCATATTCTGCTGACTTTTCTATCTTTCTTTCTTCAGCTTCCTCTTCTGATCTTTTAAATACAGTTCTCTATTTCAAGAAGTATTTTCCAATTTATGTCATCTGTAGATATCTAATGGTAACTGTTGCTACATTCCTATGGATTTGCTCTAAATTTTCTTTTTTCTTAGTTCATGGTACTCATCTTGAAAGGAATTTTACTTTTTCCAGTGGCTAAATCTTAGGAACTCAAGATCCTGGTTTAGATGGTTTCATGATATGCAGATGTTTATATGTATGACATTGATAGGACCAACAACAAATTCCTAGTGGGAGGGAAGAGCTCAGGGTTAACATAATTGATGGGTACATAAGAAAAGAAACAATGGCTTAAACCAACAATTTTATGTTTTCTTCTTCTTCTTTCTTCTTCTTCTTCTTCTTCTTCTTCTTCTTTTCTCTCTCTCTCTCTCTCTCTCTCTCTCTCTCTCTCTCTCTCACACACACACACACACACACACACACACACACACACACACACCTGCAATTTGGGCAGGGCTCAGCAGGGACAGCTTAGTTCCTCAGGTCCTAGGGACTGAGGAATCACCTGAAGGTCACTTGTGCATTTGACTGGTGAGTGATGCTGGCTGACAAGAGGGATCGCAGCTGGGGTTGTCATCTGGAACACCTATATGGGGCCTCAGTCTGTGACTGCTTGGATTCTTCACAGCATGGTGGCAAGGTTCCAAGAGCAAGTGTCACGCGAGAACCAGGTAGAAACTAGATCTTCCTTTATGACCTAGCTTTAGAAGTCACACAGTGTCACTTCCACCACAGTCACAAGCCTTCTCAGATTTGAGAAGAGGGAATACAAATCACAGTGCTTTCTCAGAGGGGTTTCCACATCAATTTGTAAGAAGAGTGTGTGTGATGTGAGATCTTACCACAGCCATCTTGGGCAGTTCCATCTACCATGAAATGGATAATCCATCTGGAAACAAGAGAACTGGAAATTACTTGGCTCAATTATATACATGCTAATTTATTAGAAAAAGAAATGACATAGGTATCATCTCCTTTACTCTGACATTACTCTTTAATGTATGCTTTCAAAGGTCGATGGGGATTTTGTTGTTTATTTGTTTGAGGTGACATGGCTATTTTATTAAAATAGATGCAAGGAGTTAAAACAGGTGCCTGAATTTAAGGTAAATCTGTGTGCAGGTGTAAATTTGAAAAGTTTGCCAGGATTACATCAAATGACAACATTGCTGTCAACACTCTTTTACATATAAGACCTCTTTTCTCTTGCTTGTGCAGACAGTTGGGCATATGCTGAGGATTTGTACTCACCCTGAGCAGAGCAGGCCTGCCAGTCAGAAAAATGTGAAAATCAGCACAGGGAAATGAAAACAGGATGATTCTGACTAGTCTGGCCCCACCTTCTGGTTCCTGAAGCCCCCTTTCTTAGCCATCTGTCCATTGGGACCAGAATTTCTAGTCATTGTGTTAGTTTCACCCTAAGCTACCCTGCTAACAAAATAAGCGAACCAAGGCAGGAACTTGTTATCTAAATCATCTAACCTTGCTTTGAATCACAGCATAGTTTTGAACAATGATTGAACTCATTGCAACATGTACATATATATGTATGAATGAGTGAAATCTGCCAAGATTGAAATATTCTTTATTTTATGTTAGACTTTTAGATGAATGGCTTCCTTTGGTTCACTGGGGCAAAAGAAAAAGAAGGAAGGTAAAGAAGGAAGAAGGGAAAGAGGGAAGGACGGGAGAACAAGAAGGGAATGGGGACGGCACTAGCTATTTTGACATTGAATTTGCCCCATGTGGATACATTACAACTGTTCATTTTTGGTTTCTCTGAATAAAGTCATGAATGTGGTAAATGTCATGACATGAATATGATTCTAAAACATCAAAATGTCAACAAAACTAACACTAATGTGTTCATAAAATGTACTCTCTGAAATTTCCTGAATATTAGGAGCTACAAGTGACCAACCATAAATTTTCTTTTAAGGAAGACACGTGTAACTCCTGCTGATCCTTCAAAAACTGGAGAAATAAACCCGATAAAATTGTAATAAGCTGGAACAGCATCCTAAAACAAAATTTATGCTAGTAGGCTGTTCTAGAACTGTTTTTACTTTTTCCTTCCTTCTTTCCTCAAGAGAACAAAACACTTCTTTTTATTAAAAAAAAATTAGTGGTAGATGGACAGAATGCCTTTATTTATTTGTTTATTGTTATGTGGTGCTGAGGATCAAACTTAGTGCCTCACACGTGCCAGGCGAGTGCTCTACCACGGAGCCACAACCCCGCCCAACAAAACACTTCTTGACCTCCCTGTATCCCTAAGCCCATCTTTCAGCCAGCGCTGACAAAAGATGTGCTCTGGGATGTGGCTCAAGCGGTAGCGTGCTCGCCTGGCATGCGTGTGGCCCAGGTTCGATCCTCAGCACCACATACCAACAAAGATGTTGTGTCCGCTGAGAACTAAAAAATAAATATTAAAAATTCCCCCCCCTCTCTCTCACTCTCTCTTTAAAGAAAGTGCTCTTCTGAGTCTGCTCTGGAAACTTCCAGGTGTTGAGTTCAGTGGGTATTGACAATGGCATAGATGAAGCCAGCTCATCCTGTCTACATCTGAGTCCAGCAAATACACTGGCTGAGTCACCCACATTGAGATTAATTTAAAATGTCCTTAATTTACAATGCAAATCAATCCAAATTTCTAAGAGGGACTGTACTGTCTTTCAGGGTTCAGAGATTTAAGAGAGGTTTTTGTATGGTAAGGGAGTGTTAAGTTCACCCTCAAAAATGTTTGTAAAGGTCACTTTTTTGTTGTTGTTTTGTTTTTCAGGTTCAGACAAAGTATCATCCATATGCATAAATTTATTATAAAAAGGGAGGAAGTTTTCCCTTAGGATAAGGCTATGCCTCAAAATCCCAGTGGTCAGCTGGAGTCAGACCAAACACACACCTTGGGAAATAGGGACATTAATCTGTCTGGATTGTGGGTGTGAGATGATTCTTGGGAGACTGCGAAACAATGAGGTAACCAGGAACCAAGAGGAATGAAGGGGGATTTGTGAACAGAGGGAGAATCAATAAAATGAGTAAAAATTATGGGTTTCTGTCTGCTGAGAATAAACAAGGGGTTTCTGGAAAGATGGAGTCAAGCACAAGAAAACCTGAAAGATCCAGTGACATATAGGGCCAGATACTTACCTTTGGTTGTAATGTACGGGTTTATTTTATAAGGTGCTAGTTCTGATACTGGGGAGTTGAGGGAATTCTCAACAAGACATTCCAATGTGAGCTGCATCTGTCCAGGGAGATTTGCTATCAGTACCAGCAGGAATCCCCCAAAATAAGTATAACCTAGGGTGGTCTCTGAGCACCCGCCCCCTTCTCCCTCCTGAGAGTTGGGGGCTTCTGATAGCTGGCATGCCTCCCAGCCAAGAGTCATGTGTCCCTGCCACCCTGGCAAATTTACAAGTGAGCTGTGGCAAATTTACAAGAGTGCTGCAGAGCTGGGAAAACACTGGCCTAGTGGGATGGCTGAACGTTCTCCTGTTTCTTCACTAGAGAGAGCGTGTCCTTTCTCTTTAAGAGTGTTCACTTATTTTTCCAATTCTGCTCAGACACTCAAAACAACCCTGGTCAAAACTGGCCGGTGTTAGCAAAACCTCGTTTTTCAAAATAAAGTAGTGACACAAATTCAGAAAATGAGCTCCTTTGGCAGTTGTTTCTCATTAAAATTCTTACCGTAAGGATTTAAAACATGATTTCACAGCACACACACACACACACACACCCCTACTGAAGGATTGCAGAAATCCACTAAAGTTTCAGATGCCTGACACCACTTTACATAAAAGAAGAATACTCTGTGTTTGACCTAAATACTGAAAGCGAAAAGGTTGCCTGTGTAAGAAACTGGAGATTAGGTTATCTAATAAAGGAAGGGCTGCCGGATGCATTAGGTGAGGAGGCATTACTTCAGCTCATCTTCAGGAATCCAGCTGTGAAGGGAATTCAAGCAATTACAAAAAGCATGAAGGATCCACAAAGACAGAGAACCCTCCAAATCCCAACCACAGGGGTTGTGACACTACCCCAAAAGGAAACTTTTGTGTTTTGTAGCAAAATAAAAGTTCCATGCCTACCTACTTGCAAGGGGAAACCTGACATTGTCTTGTCAGATATTGGGTGGCTGCTCAAGGTGTTTTTGGTTCTCCATAACTATGTCACCATGCCAGGCTCCCACACCTGCTGGGTTCTGTTGCACTGGTTACTGAGAGCAATGACAGAATACCAGGAGCAGCATCACCAAGACAGGCTTCCACATGAACACGATAGAGAAGGTAAGATGGCTAAGTCTTCTAAGTGCTAAGATTCAGAATGGGAAAAGACAAAGTTGGAAAATGCAGATGGTGATACAACCAGCCTAGTTCATCTCAGCAGTGCTTGCCCACTATGAAATAATCAAAATAGCATCACTTAAATTCTGGGGCCCACCTCATTTCCAGGGATGCCTTGGCAATGAGAAGAGAATTTGTGTGTGTGGAGATATCAACAAACCTAAGTCCAGTGACCCGATCAGAAAACTTCAGTCTATAATCTTAGAGAAGACTATGTTCAACTCTCAATAATCCAGAATTGTTCACATAGTATGTTTCATCAGAATCTTGTCAGATCAACTTTTCTTTTTTTCTACCTTTATGTGGCTACTTTTTGGTCAAACGTATTCAACCCATTTCATTTCAGAGCTAATAAAAGCAGCCACCCCTACCAAGGTCTTTTTGTGTCTTTGAAAGCATGTGCTTGTCAACCACTTCCTGCCTCTTGTACCTGATAAAATTTTCACATCGTTCTCATGGTTCTGGTAGAAGAGGCTTGAGAGACATGGGTAGTAGATTTCTGTTAGACTAAAGTCCAATGAGTAAGATGTATTTATTTATGAAACGTACCTTGTTTATCTTCATAGTCTTGTGGAAATGGATGATTTTATTTGGGTTTTGACTGGTAGGCCATTTATTCCCTTTAGCTTCAGTCATTTCTGAAAATAAATTAAAATTCTGATTAAGTACAAAACTTTTCCATTATTTCCATAGAATTGTGAAAAAGGATCAGTTTTCAAAACCTTATAATAACTTAAATTCCCACTCAGCTAACAGAAGGAAGGAAGAAAGTTGAACCCTTAGACCCAAAGATTTTATATTCACTCTAGACTCCATGAAGTCCCAGAACCCCATCTTTTCCTATCATGTTGACATTTTAATTTACCTTTTGTGTTAAGTGAATTGTGTCACTTACTTCCAGAAAGTACCACAAATTCTGACACCCCCCCCAGTTGGGGATGCTTATTAAAACAATATATATTTGAAAAAAATTAACAGGTTGCAGCTAGATGGCTTTTACCTAGCTGGACACCCAGAGAAGCTTAAAAGCACAAACTAAAGGTGGGCATGGCCTGTAACTCCACATACCCCAGAAGCTAAGGCAGGAAGATTGAAAGTTCAAGGCCAGCCTGGGCAACTTAACCATATCCTGTCTCAAAATAAAAGACAAAAGGGCTGGGGATACAGCTCAGTGGTAGAGCTCTTGCCTGGAGTGTGCAGATTTCAATGTTCAATCCCCAGTGCTGCAAAATGACAAACAGCACACAAGCTAATCCTTCTGAGATGTGGTGCCAACCTGAGAGATAAGCATCCTCCTACTCTTCTCACAACCAACTTATTTGATTACTAGGTATCATGAGCTAGAACTTTGTGCTGACACACTTATTAATGACCAGTAGGACACCTACTTTAAGAGACATCATTAACAACATGGAATTTGAAGATGAGTGAATTCTGCCATTGAGAAGGGCAAAAGTTACTTGAACTCTCACATGTAGCCTAGGGTCAGAAAATATTCATCCAAGGGAAGATATTTGTTGTCTCCCACAAAAGAGTATGAATTTAAAATGGTTATCTTTCTCTATATATATTGGCTATAGCTTTATGGGCCAGAGCAGTGTGGGGAAGCAACATTTTATAATAATTGGTAGACCTAAAGTTACTATTGGTTTCATAAGCAGTAAGTCGGCATCTATTTAGATTTTTAGAAAAGATGTCAAAAAAATCACCTTGCTTGATTTGAGTCATGTTTAAAGTGCTTGCCTCTTTAATGGTTTTCACTCATGAAACCAATGTCCTCAATCTTTTCCTCTAATGAAATGATATGCTTTGTGTGTCACATTCCCATCATCTGAAGGCAACTGGTCATTTACAGGTAATGAGATAATTTCAGATGTGGCTTCCTGCCTTGTGCATTAACTTTTTATAGTCCTTATACCCCAGCTGACTTGAGTGTATTTCAGCTTATGATTGGAAAAAAAAAACATTTTTTTCCTTATCCATTTACAAGTAAGGAACTGAAAACCCCAAGAAGATAAGCAACTTGTTCCAACAGCTAGCTAGAAAGAAGCAAAGAGAAGACATGAACCCTAGCTGTTTGGCTTGCATTAGGATTAGCACCCGGGCTATAAAAATGAACAAGATAAAGTCTTTTGTCTTTATGAGGCTCAGTGGTAGAGGAGACACACAAGTTAAGAAGCAGGATGAGAAGGTGAGGAAAGAAAAGCTATTATAAGCTGAAAGACCTGCATGCAAAGGTCTTTCGTGTATTGATGTCATCAAAACAAGTTCAGCATAGAGCACAGAAAACTGACAGATCCAGTTGATGATACAGAGCAGGGTTGTATGTAAAACCCTGGTGGTCCAAGTTTTATAATTTGGCATAAGTAATAAACTGTGTGTAATATTAAATTTTTTTAGATTTAATCTTTATTTTTAGAGTTCCTTAAAGTTGTTGTATGACAAGATCATATTTCCTTTGTAGGAAAATTGGTGGTAGTTTGGAGGACTTACTAAGTGAAAAGAAACCCAGGAAAGGGAAAGCAGTTCCACTTCTCTACTGGAGAAGGCTGGTTTAAAAGAGTTTTAAAGATTTGGATGAGTAGTTAGGAAAATGTAAAACTAAAATAATCTATCACTTCATATTGAAAAAATTGGGGTGGGGGGATGGAAAAGTTGAGGATGTGGGAAAAGTAGGTGTCCAACATTGCTGATAAGACAGTGAACAGTTACAACCACTTTGAAGAACAACTTGGTGATATCTATTAAAGACGAAGATACGTACCCCTACAACACAGCAATTACAGTTTGATGGTCATAAGCAAGAGAAACACTCCCTGCAAGCAAGGAGACCACCACTATAAGGATTTCACTACAAGATTATTTCTAGTAGAAAAAAAGGGGGATAAGAGGATACTCAATGTCTACATGGGAGGTTGAATAAATAAATTGTGGTATATTCACTCAGTGGAATACTCTACTGCAATCGAAATAAAAATCTATATGTCACAAAATGGATATATCTCAGAAATTTATTGTTGGGCAAAAAATGTTGTCTACATTGTAAACAATCAACATGTTCTTCCATGGGTTATTCTTCACTTTAGTTAATCTGCCATACTGCCCACAATTTTTCTAAAAAAAACAATATGATTATGTTAACCCCTGTTCATCCTTTGAAATCTTTTAACTTAAAAAGGAAAGAAAGAAAGAAGTAAAAAAAGACTGACTCTAAGTTGCTCTATCAGACTGTTGCTATTACAAAATATTTGAGATTTGGTACTTTATAAAGAAAAGTTTTATTTAGCTCAGTTTTGGAAGCTGAAAGTCCAAAATCAGCCCTATCAGTTTGGTCTCTGGTGAGGGTCCTCTTGCTAGTGTCACATCATAGTGCATGAATCATGTCAGAAATGTGTGGGAGATGGAAAGATCACATGATAAGAAGACTGAGAGATTCAGGGGTCGGGCTGGCTTTTCTATCACAACCCTTCTTGAGGGTATTAACCAGCAATTGTCCCAGGAGAACCACAATAATGCCTTCTAGGATGATGTCCCCATGACCTACTTACCTACAACTGGACTCTTAAATTCAAAAGTTTCCACCACCTTCTAACATTGCCAAAGTAAGGGCCAAATCTCCAATAATGAACCCTTAGAAGACAAATCATATCCAAATCAGCAGTTTCCATTTTCTAGATCTGAACAATCTGTGTTCAGTTTAGTCTTTTGTTCACAGCTGAAGATTTGCACACTAGAAAAGTAATAAAGATAATTCAAAGTTAGAGAATGTTACATATTAAGGAAGGTTGGCATCATTAACCTGGAAAACGCTATGAACTCAAGGAGTTTAATGATGGTTTTGGATTTCTGTATTCTCAGGTAATATCTGACTGGTTTACCTTTGAAAATCTAACCCTCACCTATGTCTTTCAAAGGATCTGAAATTATTCTGTGATTCCCTCTTCCAACCTCCTTTTGTTTTCTCCTTTTTTCCTTATTTCTTGGACGGTTTTACCTAACAGTTTTAAATGTGTCTGATGAAGTTTGGAAAGCTTCATGCAGAAAGCTGGTTCAGTTGAATTCAACATAATTGAATGCACAAGTCGAGTTTATTTGCCAGGTACTGGGATCTAGAGCCTTCGAACTGGGTAATACACCATTACCTTCAAAAATCTCATAGTCCAATTGAATATAGATAAATGTAAATCAATGAGTGTAACCCACCCCCGACACACACACAAGATCAATGCCAAAATAGACTACTTAAACCTTCTTTAACTATTCCATGCAAAACAACCTTTATAAAGGAGAATAAACAGCTGTAAAGGAATTGTTGGGTTATGGCGACCACCCAGGTGGTGCCAGAAGTTGGAAGTAGCCCTCCTCCCCCAGCCCGCCATCAATGAAGCTCAGAACGAATTGGCTTTTCAGGAATGCTGAGAGAAAAGGAAAAGCCGGCCAAATCTTCTCGGCAGAAGTAGTTCCGATCCGAGGATTAGAGCCTGTCAATTAGGGGTGTCCGAACAGGGGGGAGGAAAGAAGGAAGGAAAATATGGCTTAAGCTCCAGGGGAGACTCATTTTCTTTAGGAGAGAAGGTCAGGCACCAGGAATGATGCGTTCTTATTCTCCTCTGAAAGGAGTCAGTCCTTTCGCGGAAGATTTCCCTAGCGAGGAAACGGGGCCCCGTCCCGCCGGCTAGTGCTCCAGGGCGGGTGTGCTCGGCCCGGGTGGCCCGCGCGCCGCTAGGTCCTGGTGAAGCCGCAGCTGGGCTGGACCTGCGGTCGGCTCCGGGCCCGCCGCCTGCCCTTGCGAGAAGCAGCAGGGGCCCTACGCGCCCTGGCCAGGCCTCCCCGCCCGCGAGCGCACCCCGGCCTCCCAGGCTGCCCGGGTCCGGCGGCACCGGCCCGCCAAGGCGCCTTTGAAGTCTGGCGGCCGAGTGGGAGGGTGATGGATGGTCAAGCAGGGGCAAGGAGACCAAGGGGCCCCGCCTGGTTCCCATGATCGGTGGCGCGAAGGGCCAACGTGCCACTGCGGGCCGCGCCTGGGTAGAATGCAGAATGAGTGTGCACGAGGGCCAGCCGGGGAGGAAAGCTGGGATGGAGGAGGAACGTCGTGCGAACTCTAACCAGAGGCGATGATTGAGAGACAGGGGACTCAGGTGTGACCGACCGGGAGGGAGGAGGCTAGCCTGAGTGTGAGATGGGACTGGTGTGAGGGTGTGACCGATGGTGAGTGTGTAAGAGGAGATAAAGTGAGTATATGGGAGAGAAAAAAGTGAGTCTGTGTGAAAGCGTGTGTAAGAGGAGATGAATGCGGATGAGAAAGGAGTTGGTGTGTGAGGAAACTGGGCCGTGTGAGAATAGCCTGGCGCGAGTGTCAAAGGACACCGCAGTGTGCATGTGCTCCACGCTAGGTGTGCAGATGACTATCGTGAGAAGAAATCGCTGCGTGTGCAGCGGCCTGGGTGAGGGCAGTGGCGGGTGTTCTGAGGTCCAGGCCAGGGGCACGCAAGCCTGGGCGTCGGGGTCTCTAATCAAGAGCCTGGGCTGAGGTTGCGGACTGGACGCGGAGCCAGCAGCCAGGCAAACAGGCAGCCAAACAGCCGCGCTCCGAGTCCGCGCAGCGCCTGCCCCGGCAGTCGCCAGCGGTCGGTGGAAGGAGACTCGCGGCGGGAACTCGATTCGTTTTAACTAGAAAGCGCAGCGAGAGCTATTAACTTGTCACTCGCTTCCGCTCATAGTTAAACAAACAAACAAAAAAAACCCGCGCGCTCACGGACCCCCAAGAAGCCAGCGCGCAACGAGAACAACAGTAGGCCACCGCGCTTTAGGGTGTAGAGTTTACGAAGCCGCCAACGTGCCCCGCCCTGCCGCCAGGCCCCGCCCCTCCAGACTGCGCGGCGTCGGCCCAGGAGCCAATAGGAAGCTCGCAGCCGTGGACCCCGGCAGCGAATCACCGCGGGACGTGTTAGGCGCGCTGTGGCCCCAAACAAGATCAATTTGTTTTTGCTCCGCTGCAGCCCCGCTGGGGAAGCTGAAGGGGACTCGGCCAGGTTATTCTCCCCCTGCCCCAGGGCCTGGGGAAAGCAGAGGCTCTTTAGCCCAGGGACCCAGGAAGCTTCTTATCCTCTCCTCCTCCAGCCTTGCGGACACGGATAATAATTCGCCCAGTTTGAGGCCCAGAGAGAGGCTCATTAACTAGAGATTACATAATAAAGACTCTCCTGGAAAGGAAGGCCGCCCCTTCCCCTCTCCTCAAATTATTTCCGTTGGGGTCATCGCATAAATCTACAGACCGCAGCTGTTCAAAAGGACCTACTGAGCAGGCGTGGTGGCGCCTGCCTCTAATCCTAGTTATACAGGAGGCTGAGGCAAGAGGATCGCAAGTTCAAGGCTAACCTGGGCAATTTAGGGCGACCCTACCTCAAAAATAAATAAATAAAAAGGACTGGGGATGTTGTTCAGTGCGTAGACAGCCCCTGGGTTCAATTCCCAGTACAGGCGAGGAAGGAGGAAATATTATTTAAAATTTTTGTGGACCTAGAAGTGAAAGTTACATATGAGAAGGGAAGGGATTAGGACTACTGGGGGACAGGATGTGGTGAGCACGCCCTGCAAAGTGAATACATAGGAGGATGTGTAGGGGTCTTTAAGGTCACTCAAGTCTACTCTCTGCCCCCTCACACCCCCCCCAAAAAAAAGAAAGAAAGAAAAACCTGTCTTCTGTTTGTGTTTTCTGTATTCACATTTGAACCTTGAACTTCAAGGTAATTTGGAATTCCAAGAATTGATGGTGAAGATCATAGTTTAGGAAGAGAGGAAGTACTGCACAGGACAATTTTGAATAGCAAAAACAAAAAGGTGGAACGAGTGGAGGGAGGGAGATAAAAAATAGATGACAGAAGATACTTATAAAAATGTCATCAGTGTACTTCAAGCACAATACGCATTCTCTAGAGACCCCTACTCTATCCACTGAGTCAGCTCAAGTGTGCATTGGTCAACAGCTGCAAGTAAAAATGTTTGACTTGGTGTATTGTAGTGACACTCCACTGGTTACAAGTTTGCTGCTTCCAGAAGCTCCTTTTAGGTCTTTTATTTTAAGTACTGTGTAGGGAACCCAGGGCCTCCTGCACTGAGCTATGCCCTCAGCCTGCCCGCCCCCATTCCAAATTTGAATTTTAAAATGATTCAAATGTCGTCTTCTCATCCATGTACCTCTCCTAAGTTCTGAGAAATAGGAACACTCACTTGTTCCCATTGTCACTGTCATAGTTGCCTTGCTATTTGTCATTATTGAATACTATTGGCTACTTAAAACTTTTTCTGCTGCTGAAGGCACTTGTTCGTCCTGGGGTATATTTCAGAACAAATTTATTTTATGAAAAATGGTTGATTTGCAGCAGCAAATGTATCTTAACAAAGTTGTCATGTTCATTTTGTTTTAGCAAATTAATGTTAAGATTTAAAAGAAAGTATGTAAACAATGTTTATGAAATTATGATTCCTTAATACTCATTTTTTAAAAAAATTGGTCAGAAGCCTTCTGGTTTTTTTTTTTTTTTTTAGTTTTTCCTTTTCTATTTGATAAATTTAAACACATGGAGGAAAGGAAAACTGTTACTTTCTTTTATTCAACAAATGGATTAATAAATATCCCTGTAGTTTGTATGAGGCATGTTACCCTCATTTAAAATATTTCCATGTAATGGGCATGGTGGCACACACCTGTAATCCCAGGGGCTTGGGAGGCTAAGGCAAGAGGATCAGGAGTTCAAAGCCAGCCTCAGCAACTTAGTGAGGCCCTAAGAAAATCAGTGAGATCCAGTATAAATATAAAATATAAAAAAAAATAAAATATAAATAGGTCTGGAGATGTGGCTCACTGGTTCAGTGCTCTGGGTTCAATCCCCAGTCCAAAAAAAAAAAATGATATGTAAAGAAATGTTGAAAAGAGTGTACAAGGAATTTTCCCAAGGTGTCATAATATATTCTTTACCTCTTTACCTTAACCAGCTGTCTCAAAAATCCAGATTGTTAAATTGTTAGTATAAATAAATAAATAAATGATCCCCCCGCCGCCCTGGTGCTAAAATTTCTCAGGAATTTCTCCTGCTAATGCCCCAGTGTGATTTTCTACATTCCTATGGATTTTAACACCACACATAATTGATGGTTCCAACATTTCTGTTCCCAGGGCAGATATGTCCCATGTGCTCAGTCCTCAACTTCTGTCTGCTTGAAGGCTTCCCCACATTTGGGACTAGACAGGCCCCAAACAGATCTCCTGATTTCACATTTCCCAATTCTTTCTCCCCCAGGTTTTTAAAATCAAAATAAATGATTCCATTATATACCTGATTAAGGCAAAAACCCAGGAATCACTTTTTAAATTCTTTGCTCCTTACACCCAGTGCATCATCAAATCCTATTCATCCTACCACCAGAATATATCTAGAAATTACCCAATTCTGTCCTCTCTCCTGCCTAGTGCAAGCAATATCTTTTATAGGCATTTCTGCAATAGGCTTGCTTACTGGTTTTCCTGGCCTCTCTTACCTCCTTCTAATCTCTCCTTTCTGTTTTACCTCCACCTATGTTCACTCCCTCTGCAGCCCCTTCCCCACATACAAGATGATTTTTTTAAAGCCATAACTTGGTTTCCCTCACTGCCATTCTTAACAGTTTTTAAACATTTTTGTGCCACAGCCTACCAGACATGTACAATTCAGCCTCTGCTTCTCCAAATTCCTCTTGAGAACTTTCCCCTTGCCATGCTTTCTTTGGCTGTCTTTTCCCGACTCCGTCCTTTAGGTTTCCCTTTAAATGTGACCTCAGAAAGACCTTCCCCCATGACATTCTATACACTTTCTGCTCTGTTTGTTTCCATTATACTGTGTTTCAACTTGTAATTTTATGTTATTTTGTAGTTTATTTGCAGGAACTATGTCTGTTTTATATACTCAGGTCTGAAACAGTATTTGACTCTCAATAAATATTTAGTTGAATGAATGATGGAGTGAATGACCAAACTTTGAAGATGAATATCTCAATAATGTGCAAAGGGCTGCAAGGCTTCTCTACATTATTTCCATTGACACACAAGACTCCACAGGTTGCAGACTGATTGCATTGTGTGCTGCCTTTCTGCTATTCTCTCTGTCAATGGCATTACTCATACATTTGCCCATCCAGAAACCTAGCAATCAGGCAACATTACTTCCCTTTCCTCACTCCCCATATCCAAATGATTATTAAGCCTAGTTAGTCTGCCTTTAAAAAGACAGACTCTTGTCTTTATCTCCTTCCCATTTTCTCTTCTGGAGGTCAAGATCTCCCTGTTTCCTTTGGGGCTTACCATCCTGGGCTCCTACAAGTTTATTCTGGCCACATTGATTGCTATAGCTTGTATCTGGAGTATCCTTCAAAGACCCATTTTTTAAAAGCTGGATCCCAGGCTCAGGCACTATTGGGAGATGGTGGAACCTTTAAGAGGTGGGGCCTAGTGGGAGGAAGTTAGGTCATTGGGGGTGTGCACTCAAAGGAGATATTGGTATCCTGGCTTCATCTGTGGCTCCTCTTCCTCCTCTCTCCTGTCCTCTCCTCCCCCCCCACCTCTCCGTCTTCTAAAAAGTTTTTAACATATTGAAACAGGTCTCTCTAGTTGTACAGACTGACCTTGAACTCATGATCCTCCTGTCTTAGCCTCCCAAGTAGTTGGAATTAAAGTGGGGTGCCATCACACCTGGCTTCTCTCTTTTTGCTTCCCTGCTGCCATGAGTATACAGGATTCTTCTGTCACATGCTTCTGCCATTGGTAGACTGAACCAAAAGCTCAAGCAACAGGGCCAAGTGACTGCAGACTAAAACCTCTGAAACTATGAGACAAAACAAAACAAACCTGCTCTTTTGTTTTTGTTTCTTTTTCCTCCAGATATTGTGTCACAGCAACAGAAAACTGACTGACATACTGATCTTGCTATTTCTCAGACTTACCATGTGTGTTTCTTTAGGATGGTGTGCTCATTTTTTCTTTCTGGAATGCTCTCCCTCAGATATCTGAATGGCTCATTCTTTTACTTCTCTTAGTCCTTTATTCTACTGTGTCCTTTTCAGAGACATTTTTCTTGATCAGTCTGTATAAAACAGCAGCCTGAATTCTTTGCTTTCTACTCTTATTTTCAATATTTATGTGCCATTTATTTATTATTTCTTCTCCCCAGTAGTATATAAACTCGATGAAGGTTTTGATGTTTTGTTCCTTGCTGGATTCTCAGTTCCTCAGTATGTACTCTCTGGGGATATCCATTAAAAGTTTGTTGAGCGAAGAGTCCTTATTTCTCCAACCTTAATTCATCCTCTGAGCTGCAGTTGTAGTGATTTTCAAAGACCCAAATATGTTTTTTTTCCCTCTCAGAGATGCCCTCAATTTATATCATAGTTTCCAATCTGGTTAGTCTATGTTACAAAGCTATTAACCAAGGCCATCTAGCTACCAAGTAGCAGAGCTGGAATTCAAATCTAGGTTTTACTGACATCAGGGACCAAACCCTTCAAACCTGTGCTTCTCTCTTCATTTTCTCTGAAACCTCAGACTTCTAGGGCTTGCCATACACTGTGCTATCTCACACCTCTGAGCTTTGATGTATGTTATTCCATCTAAACAGAAATGTTTTTTTCATTTCCTTCTTATTCATCTTCTAAACTCCCATTCACCTTTCAAGGTCCAACCAATATTGCAAACTCCATGAGTTCACAGATCCATTCATCCTGAGAGAATCACTCTTGTTACCTGTCCAAACATGGTCCTTTACACATTTTCCTCCCTCCCTTCCTTCCTTTTTAAAATTATCTCTCAATGCTGTAATTGCTTATGCACATGTCTTTCATCCACATAGTAAGCACTTAACCCATGACCATGGAATGATATTTTAGATATTTGAGTCTATTTTTGCTTAATGTTATACTTGAGATAGGTGACTACCACATGGGAAATGATAATTTCTTCACCATCTTAATCTTCAACCCCCCTATTCCCAAGTCTCTTTAAGTTCATAAATTTTTGCTATTTAGAGAATTTTGGAGGCATGTAGTAAATGCTTTTGGAAGCCAAAAATAGATACCTGAAATAATAGTGGTTTAAATAAGACAGAACTCCAGAACTCCCCACCCCCCACTCCACAGAGCCAATCCAGGGCTGATATGGTGGCTACATAGTCCTTGATGTGCCAGTCTTTACAAAATGCATTTATTTCAAACCCCCATTCCCAGGGGATCTTGTTTGTTTATACTCATACTTACCTATCAGCAACTTTCTGTATTTCAAAATTACAAACTTAGCATTTTTGCCTAATTAATTTAATTTTTTGAGTTTTTCACTTGAGGCTCTCAGCCTCCTGATATTTTAGGAGCACATAGATTACAGTTGTAGCTACTCTTTCATACTACTCCGTAATACATCCCCTATCATCCAGTGGCAAAACCTGCTGAGAACCATGTAAGATGGTTTGTAACTTTCACTATTAATTTTGTGGCTAGGAAGTGATTACGGGTTCCATTGTTTGGCTTCAACATAGATTATTAGTAATGTTCTTAAAAAAATTCTTCTGGGCCAGGCTTGGTGGCACATGCCTGTAATCCCAGTGACTCAGGAGTCTGAGATAGAAGGATTGCAAATTCAAAACCAGCCTCATCAACTTAGCTAAGCACTAAGCAACTTAGTGAAAGACCCTGTCTCAAAATAAGAAATAAATAAAAGATCTGGGGATGCTGTTCAATGGTTCAATCCCTGGTACTACTACTACTACTAGTAATAATAATAATAATAATAATAATAATTATTATTATTATTATTATTATTATTACTATTATTATTATTCTGGAAGTTAGTGTGCTAAGTGAAATACACAAGTTACACAAGGACAAATATTGTATGGTTCCACTTATATGAAGTACTAGGATAGTCAAATTCATGGGGAAAGTAGCATGGCAGTTGTCAAGTGTTGGGGGAAAGAGGGAAGGGGAATTAGTGTTTAATTGATAGAGAATTTCTACAGAAGATAAAAAAATTCTGAAGTTGCATGGTAAAAATGGTTGCACAACAGTGTTAATGTACCTAATGCCACAAAACTGTACACTTAAAAGTGGTTAAATGGTAAAATTTATTATGTGTATTTTGCCACCATAAAAAACCTCTCCATTCCAATAACCATTATTAGAATCAGACAGTCTCCTGCCAGATCATACTCCTCTGAAGAGTATAAGACAAGATAAGCTTCCTTCTGTGTAAAAAGCCCCATGGGTAAATATCCCCCATGTCTGAAGACTTTGTTTTCTCATCAGAAACCAGAAGTTCCCTAAGAGAAAGTGGTTGCAGCATCTAAGAACTGCTAGAAGTTATAACATTCTATTTCATTTTGCAAGGAGTTCATAACTAAGTGCCATCAGAAAGCCATGTCATTCCTTTTGGAGGTACTGTGGCATCCTACTGGTGTTTTCCACTAGCCTCTGTGGGTGATGAGGAAACACCAGTTTTGAAAATTTTTCCATGTCAAAACAGTGTGAAGCTCTAGGAACTCAATTAAACATTTGTTCAAGTGTTGAAGCACATTCAAAGTGACTTCCTAAGGAAAATTTTGGCTCACCCTTGAGGTGCCCCTGTAGTCTACCTCTGAAGCAAACTGGGGTGGTCCTCATGAAGTGAAAACACTGATTTGCTTCTGCAACCATCGTAGAAGGTTGGTGAGTTTAGCATTCACTTGGTTGTTTTCCACAACCTGCAACGCTGTCCTCTGTGGACCAAAGGTAATACCAACCTACTGGACGCATGCCAGAGAATAATCATAATTTTTTAAATTATTTGGCTCTTATCAGGATCCCAGCTGAAAGATGTGATATACAGGGAAAACTACCTGGTGGAATTTACTTAGTGTTCCAGGTGAACCCCCAAGTACAAAATTATATTAGCTTAGTCTGCAAAGATTCACTTTCTCTCAAATCTTGGTTTTTATGGGAGGCTATTACAAGAAACAGGACTATTATGTCCCCCTTTGCTTTTCTATAAAAGTACTGTTAGGACATTGCCCGTTACACCCCTCAGTGCCCTTTATAGGTACTCTATACAGTAAATTCCTTCCATAATTTCATTTCACTTAAAGACAGGCATTTTTTGCTTTTTTTTTCCAATGGCAAGATTGATATAACTTATGTTTTTTCTCTCTTTATCTTGGCTGCCAAACAGCTCAGACCCAAATATGAAGCTCAATCTCAGTCATCATATTAACTTTAAGTTTGGTTTATTTCAAGTCTCCATTTTTTTTTCTTTTCTGGTTTTCTATTTTGATTTTACCAATTCATTTCAAATGGGGTGTTTTCAGTCATAGACCACCCAGATTCTTTTTGGAAAGTTGTAATAAATAAAACATACTTAGCTCATAACTTTTAACTCTCTTTGATTGTGTCATCTCAGCTTGGCCTCAATTTACAGGAATTGACCCAAAAATGTGTGCTGAGAAACTTAAAAAGGAAGAAAGTGACAACTTAAAGCTGATAAAAGGAAACACACTGTAGGCTCTAGAAGAGGTGGTAAACTAAATCTGTGTCAAGGATGCATCTTACAGAGGAACAACCTTCAGTGAACTCCTTTCCTTACATGGAACCCAAAACAGAGCAGAAGATTAGCCAGACTCAGTTTAATACAGAACAGTCCTTCAGCTGGAAATAATCTCCTTCCACTGAAATCCTTAGCACTTTATTTCTTTTTTTAATTTTAATATTTATTTTTTAGTTATCTGCGGACACAACATCTTTGTATGTGGTGCTGAGGATCGAACCTGGGCCGCACGCATGCCAGGCGAGCGCACTACCGCTTGAGCCACATCCCCAGCCCACTTTATTTCCATCTTATCTGGAGGTACTACCAATTTCTACTCCTTGCTATTGTTTATTTGCAAACTTTCCTTCTTTTTCCTCTTACTAGACTGGCTGAACCGGTATTTATTCATATCTTAAAAGGGCAGGAACCCTGTGTTTATTCATATCCTACCAGTCCCCCAATCCTTTCCCATCCTTTTCACAGAACTGTTTGATCAAATATTCACTGAATGAAAAATAACTCATGCACTAACTAAATAAATGGTGTTCTTTCAAAGATTCCTTTGCATGTGTTATTTACTCTTGGGAATCTGCTGCACAGGTTTGTCCCCTTCCCCATAGCTTGAAGCACTGGATGTTTGCCCAGACAGGATACCAAGATCTAAGGAGCATGTGACATTCCTCACATAGCTTTGTTCTCCAATTATGATCAGTCATAAAATTTCTGATAAATGAATGTTAGTCTCATTTGGTTCTTTCTATTCTGTTCCAAGATTATCTTGGCCATTAATTTCCCTTTCCCAATTACTACGCTTACTTGCCTCAAATGATGGGAATGGAAAGATTTCAGAATAGTTTCCTATAAGAAGACTAGGTTTAAATGCCAATTTATATGACTATGTAATTGGTGATTTCAATCAGGGTTATTAAAACATATATACTAAGTAGAAATCTGCTAGAAAGAGATGCTATTCTACTTTCATCTGGAGTATTAAAAAAAAAATTCAGTCCTTGAATCCTCTCTGTTGGAGAGGAGAGGGACTTTGTGATGCAGTCTGATAAGCTAAACTTAGGCACATATACACAGTATTATCTTTAGGGATGGATGGAGGCTGCAGTGCGTTCATATTCCTAAGGTGTCATGTCTGACTTTTGTACTTGGAATGGCTTTTGTGAGCAGGAGTTTTGTGACTCAGTGGTGGAGCGCTTGCGTAACACAGCAGAGAGGCCCTGGGTTCGATCCTCAGCACCACATAAAAATAAATAAATAAATAAACAGTACTTAAAAAATAGTTTTTGCGATTCTTTCCCTCAGTCTTGAGAGCCATCGTTAGCCCTTTGTCTGGTCCCCGCATTAGTTCAGGGGCCAGGTGGAGACACTACCTACACTGGGTGCGTCCTGAATCCCGCGGGCTCAGAGTGCCTAAAGCGCAAGTTGCACGTCCCGCCCGCCACGTGCTCGCTGCCTCCTGGGGATCCTAAAACACCACGGAAACCTTCACCCCGCTGGCCGCGGCGCGCGGAAAGTGACTACTGCAGCGCCCTGGATGCCTTCGTCCCATGCACCGGCCTGGGGTTCCCGCTGTCGGGAGCAAGGACTGCGCCCTGGAGAAACAAACGTTTCCATCCCGAGGGCGGCGCCGCTGCGCGTTCATATTCTCGAGGGCAAGGGAGTGAGGGGACTGGTACCGAGGACCAGGAGAACCTCCTGCATGGCCCGCGGAGACTGTCCCCAGACGGCCGCGGGTGCTGACTTCGGCTCAAAACTAGGGTGGAGCGAAGGGTTTTTAAATTCGCCCTCCTTGGGAGCGTCCAGTCTGTGCCCAAACGTGTTCCGCTCAGCCTGTCTCACTCAGGGCGGCTTGACTTTCACCGATTAGCTGGCTGTAACATTTACAATTATTATCGTAAAAAGGTTCTTTGAAGAGAGAGGGGGCAGGAGTGGGAGGTAGGAAGACAGAAGCATGAAAATGCCTACCAAATCACGGGTGTGAGTTTGTGACAGTGTATTAGTGCTCTCCAAGTGTGCTCAGATTAGCCCGAGGCTCTCTACCTAAGAATAGCCAGTAAAAGCCCCTAGACTGGGAGCAGTTAAGTGGTGTCACTCAATTCAATTACGGATTTAGTCACATACTAAGCAAATCACAGAGAGGACAGTTTATTATATGAACACAGACAAATGGTTACCTAAAATATTTTGATGATGATTGTTTCATTACTGATATTAAGCCTCTTCATGGGTGTTTCTGTTTCTTGGCACTGACATGTTAAACCTTGCTCTCTGGGAAATAAATAAACCAAAATGGTGCGAACTAATTCCTTCTGTCATTTAACTGTGCATCTTTATTAGCATCGTTAGCATGATTATTGATAATTACACTGGCTATTTACATGGACAGGACGTTTTTATCCATAGGAAAAAAAGTAGCTAACATAAAGTAGATTTTAATATTACCCAGTTTTGAAGACTGATTTTATTAATATTTAAGGCTGCTTTATCCCTAGACCATTAGAGCATTTTAACTCCATATGCCCCAGCAAATTAAAAGCAATTTAAATTGTTATTGATTATGGAATAAAAAGTATGAAGGGTGTCGGTCTGGGGTTGTGGCTCAGCGATAGAGCGCTCACCTAGCATGTTTGAGGCCCTGGGTTCAATCCTCAGTACCACATAAAAATAAATAAATAAAAAATAAAGGTATTGTGTCCAATTACAACTAAAAGAATAAATATAAAAATAAAAAGTATGAAGGATGTCATCATCAGACAAAATTTAGAAACATGTTTCACCTAGTAAAGAAAAGAGAAATGTAGTTTTTTGAAAATTTTTATCCAGAAAACCTCTGGCAGTTAGTTCTGTATAATTATACTTTCTAGTTTCAATAGTCATGTGCATATAAAATAAAAATGATTCATAGATATTTTGTTGATTAAAAAGACCTGCTCAATTCTTTATATTTCAAGGAAAGCAAAACTTCATTGACAAGGAAGACCCCCCCACCTCCCAACAATATCTGAAATTGAACCCATGGGCTCTTAACCACTGAGCAACATCCCCAGCCCTTTTTAATTATTGCTGCCGCTGTTGCTGTTGTTGTTATTATTATTATTATTTAAAATATTTTTTTTAGTTGTAGTTGGACACAATATCTTTATTTTATTTATTTATTTTTATGTGGTGCTGAGGATCGAACCCAGCGCTTCGCATATGCTAGGCACGCTTTCTACCACTGAGCCACAAGCCCAGGCCCTTATGATTATTATTTGAGACAAGGACTCACTATGTTTCTGAGAGCCTGCTGAATTATTGAGGCTGATCTTGAACTTGGGATCCTCCTGCCTCCACCTCCTGCAGTGCTGGGATTATAGGCGTGCACGATGCCAGGAAACAAGGAAGATTTTTAATGAAAAATCTTTAATAACTTAACTAGAGTGTGGTAGATTACAGCAGAAATAGAAGAAAGTTCAAATTTACTGGCTTTATTCCTTTTTTTCCCCCTGAAACTGGAGTTTTGCCTATAGGTTGAGCTAGACTGGGGGAAAGTGGAGAATTGTTAAAGAGGAAGGAAGAAACTAAAAGGATATTAGTTTACAAAGAACAACATAAATATATCAAATATATCATATTTTTCCTATAAATAATAAAATGAGCCAGACTCTGTGGTGGAAGCATGTAATCGCAGTGACTCAAGAGGCTGAGACAGAAGGATGGTGAGTTCAAGGCCAGCCTCAGCAAATCAGCAAGGTGATAAGCAGCTTAGCAAAACCTTGTCTAAAAACAAATAAATAAATAAATAAACAAACAAAGTAATTAATTAATTAAAAATAAATATGAAGAGCTGGGGATATAACTCAGTGGTAAAGTGCTCCTGGGTTCATTCCACAGTACCCCAAAACCAGAAACAAAGAATAATAATAAAACTTGTTAAAATAACCTAAACCATCTATATTTTTGTGTTTTTTCTCTTTCTGAGTACTAATTTAACTGAAAATGTGTGTCCTAATAAGAGAAGTAAGAAAAATTTAGAAGGATTACTAAAACAGTCCTTTTTGCTGGGAGATAGCTTTGTGTGTGCAGTGATCATAGCCTTGAGTTACTGTGATGTAGCACAGTTAATGTCAGACCAGGAGTCAAATTTGTTTAAAGAACAATATGAGAAATTTGAAGTCTTTCTGAGGAAAACACCACCAAGATTAAATATTCTGTTAAAAATTACATTGATTGAAAGCATTGAACTATTAAAGGAATTAAGTTTATGACCCAGGGAAGGGAAGATTCCGAGCTAATAATGACATTCAATTAAGGGTCATCTTTAGAGCCCTAGAGTCCAGACATGTCAAAAGTTTAAGTATGAAGAAGTGAAACTTCTATTGTCAACGGACATTAGGATCTGAAGACTTTCTTATTTTAAGGTTGTTGAATAATAAAAAATTTGCTTATTTACCTTAATGTTTGGAATATTCTAGATTAGCTTTCAAAGAAGGCTGGACTCAAGTTCTTCTGGTTGCTTATTGTGAAGTTCTACTTGGAAATAAAAGATATGCAAGGATATTCCATTAAGAATTTGTTTGGGATGGATTGTTCAATGGTTGTTTTATTTCTGTATTCCTATAATTTATCTGAGTCTTTATGGGAATAGCCACCTACTAGTTTGGACTGACATAAACGCTGAGCCTAGTTTTCTTCAATGATTATAATAATTTCTACCTCATAAATTGTCTTGATGATCAAATGTGATAATAATGAAAGTAAAGTCATGTTTTTAAAAAGATGATGATTATTATTACTATTAACGATGATATTATTATTATCATTATACTGGGGATTGATCCCAGGAACATTCTGCCTCTGAGCTACATCCCTAGTCCCTAGTGCTCCTTTCTCTCTTTTTTTTCTTTTGAGCCAGACTGGCCTCAAAATTTTGATTCTTCTACCTACCTCAGCTTTCCAAGTCACTGGGATTATAGGTGGTGCTTGGCTAAAAAGCTATTAATTATTGAAAGAACACCCCACATGAATTTATATAATGGATAATAACTTTCTATATTGTTTATTGCTTCATTTTGTTATCTTTTCCCAAAGCAGCTAAAAGGCCAAAGCCACACTTGCCCTTTCTTGTTATTTTATTAGCTATAATTTTAATTTTTTTGAGATGTTAAATATACACAGTAGTAGAGATCTTACCTTTATTTAGTATGCCTTAAGACCCCCACCCCACCAAACTCAAAAAGGGCCATAGAATTTATCAGCTATCTCTTTGGAAAGCAATAGACATATTATTAATAATTATGCTAGGATAACAGATGCAAATTATGTCTGTCCTTGAACAAATCCAATACAAGGGATATAGGGCCAGCCTTCCAAATTTGGGTTATGCTTTCTGAATTACCCTGGAAACAACAGCAAAACCTTCATGTAGGAGGAAATATATTCAATCTGCTAAATTTTCAGTCAGCTGAAAGAAAGTCTTAGGGTGCTTTGGGGGACAGGGTAGAGGGGAATCAGAAGTAGTTCTGAAATTTGGTCTGTTGGTCCTAGGACAAAGAATATCTTCCCTGAGGACCATCCTTGCACCATCCCATTAAGTCCCAAATTTTCAGGCAACCAAGAAGTGTTAAAAGCTCAAGGTCCCCAGCTCACATTTAACTGCATGGCTGGCCCTCCAATGTAGCCCCACATCACAAGCAGAGCCTCTCCTGTCTGAAGGTGAACCACAACTTCTATCTCTCTTGCTGACCAGTTTCCTCATTTCTCAGCCATTCTCTGAAAAGCTCAAATGTTTTAGAGACCTAATATAATTCACCTTCCCAGATTCTTCTGCTTTTTTTGTGTCTTTGTAGTTCGGAACTGCCTTAATCTTTCATTTTCATCCCTTCCTATCTGTTGACATTTTCATCTATTTACTTTCCTCTTTTCCATATTATTCTTTCTATCTGGATGCCATGACAGGAAGCCCCACTAGAGGAAGGCCAAAATTAACATATGAGGACCAGATTGAAAGCCTGAGACAACAAGGGATGGTAGGAAAGGAAAGAGATGACTAAATGTCCTTATCAAACTTAAAAGATCTCTCCTGAGAGAGTCCGGTATTGAAAAGCAAAGGAATAACATTTGAATCTCAGTGTTGTTTTTGAAAGTATAAGGATTCGAGGGGTGTGTGTGTGTGTGTGTGTGTGTGTGTGTGTGTGTGTGATTTTATCTTTCCGAAATTCTTAGAGCAGCAAAGAGATTGTAAAGAATAAGCAACATTAGTTCAAACACTTATTTTTGACCATTCAGTATTACAGAGATGAGAATAAAATACAAAGCCTATGAGAATAATATTTTGGAATTTCATTTAAAGACCAAATACCAATAATTTCTCAAAATAAATACTTATGAAAGTTGTTGTTTAAGTGGTATTATTATACTATCTTAATCTTTACACTCTTTTTCTTCCCTCCCCCTTTTCTCCTTCCCTCCCCCCTATCCTTATAAACCATGAACTCCCTGTCCATGTGTACAGATGAGAAAACTGGATGTCTTCATTTGTAACTTGTTTCTGAGCTCTCACTAAAGCATGAGCCTCTGTACATTATCATAGCACTACACTCCTTGCAAATTACTTCCCCCTTTTTGACTGAAAAAATAAATGAAAGGAGTCTTGGAAAAATAAGGTTAGCATTTCTAGAAGAGTGGCATGAACATTTCATATAATAAAACTTGAAGGCAGGAAAGGTCACACCACTGAGGACATCACTACATACACAAAACATTCTCCATTTTTATCAAGCTTTTCCATAAATTTGGCTTAGTTGGGGGCAAATTCTTGCCCTTTTCTAGGTGAAAGGGAAAGATCAAGTTAAAACCATAAAAAATCCCAAAGTTTCAGTTTTCGTTTTTAGGATTATTGGAGTTTGAAATAATGATTTCCAAAATCAAGGGTGCAAATTCTTAGAAAACCAAAACCATACTAAAAAAATGGAAACAAAGAAGAGCTTCATTGCACACTAAAGCAAGGCAATTCTCCAGTTCTGCAATTTTACTCCCCTAAAAAAACATGATTTTACATAATTAGGTATCTAGTAAAACTTAAATCATTCATCTGAGAATAAATTGTATAAAATTAAGAAATGTGTAATAAGATTGCGATTATCTTACTGAGCACTTTAAATGTGAATATTAGAAGTTTGGTCAGACTTTTTACTAAATTGATCTTCTTTTTAATACTCTGTATCTATGAAAACTTTTGTTGGAGAGGAGGTTACATAGTAAAATATTTAGAAACAAAAAGCTCTCTGGGTTTAGAAATTACCACAGAAAAGAAATCCAAGATTTCCGCACATACTGAAAAACATACTGGGGAATTTAATAACGTTTCACTTTTTAGCTCAACAGTTCCATTTTAATGACTGAAATATATTCTACCTTTTTCCTCAATTAACTTTTCATTCATTCACAAATGCAGTGGTCCTTGCCCTGGAATGAGACCTTTCATTCTTTAAAAAGCCTGCTCCCTTGACCTGGGAGAATTTTCAACTAAGTAAGGTAACAAAGCAAAACATGGAAAAAGGACTAAGGAACTGAGGTTCCTTTAGCATTCATTCACTTAGGATAAACATAGTTACTTATCACAGATTGTCCTACAAATCCTTGGGATTCTCCACAAAGTGGAGAGTCCCAAATTTAATTGCCCTCTTAACTAATAGTTAACAAACCCTGTTAAAAAGATAACCTTTTACTAGACCAAAAGAGAAACAGAAATCATAGAGAAGAGCATCGGATTGGCAAAGAGTCAGAATGCTGTCTGTTCCTCCTGTTTATAAGGAAGGACCAATTGTTAATGAGGATCAGACCACATGAGAAACCAAAAGCTCTGTTTGTGGAGTCAAACAACTCATGTACCTTTAAATATTTAAAAACAAAACAAGTTACACAATCATTGTTATGCTTTCAATAATCTACTTAAATAATCTCAGGACTGTTTCAGGTTTCACTCCTAGAAGTAAAATGAACGCCAGAAACATGTTTTCATCAAACAGCTTGATACGTTTGCAATCTAATATACACATCAACAAACAATAAGCACATAAACAGATACCTGCCTTTCCATCATTTAAGATCATATGCACCTGAATCATTAAGTTAGAGGAAGTGTTGCAAGTCTGTTTTAATAGAACATGAAATAAAATCTTCATACAGTTCAAGGGGTTGGGATTACTAGTACCGACATTGATAAATAAATGCCTAAATCTCCTTGAATCACTCTATGTCATCATTTTAAGGGCCATACGTGTTTTCCTTGGAGAGTTAATAGAGTGGACAATAAGCTCCTCTAGGAGCCATGAAAGTCACAGTATAATAAAGACAAAGCAGACTGAGTGGGAAACCCATGCTTGGCTATTTTAACCACACCATTTATCACAATAATGAAACTCTGTCAAAAGCAGTGGCCGGGACAATGTATTACATGGCCAATCATAAAGCATCGTTACCACTAGTACCCAAAGACCTCAAGACTTTGCCCACCTCACAGATCAGCTTGACATTTGTCCTACTTCATTATTAATGCTTCTGCACTGTATCAACTATGTTTACAAAATTGCAATGCTCACTTGGTATAGATGTATTGTCAGTATGCTTACTATTGGAGCAATATTTTTTAACTCATGAAGTTGTCATCTTTGCTCAGTGTAGATTTCTGGGCTGAGCCACAGGATCAGATGACTGAGCACCATGCATGCTGCTCACCATATATGTGTTTTAATTGTGAAGTTCAAATACAGGTAGCAGAATACAGAAGGCTTGAGACCCAGGAGCAGATGTACCTCCTGACTCCATAATCTCTGCTGCAATCCTTCTCCCCAGACCTTCTGTATTAATCTTCACCCAGGTCTGGCTTAGATATTGCTGAGATGCAAGTTGGAGAATGCTATGTTGTCTTTTTATCTTTTTCCTTTACCTTGTACCTAGCACCTCCACTTTTAAGCCAAGAACTGACAGGGGAGAATTTGCTATTGTCCCCTAAAGGCAGTTTAAAAAGTTGTAACTACCCTGCATCTGAATCAACCACATAACGTTAATAGTGACATAAAGCACTACATGATTAATTCATTTACTACACCATCCTCAAGACATGGTTCCTGTAACAGTCCCTATTTTACAGCTAAGGAAATGAGGCTGAGGGAAAGTTAAGTAACTGTACCAAGGTACTATAGGACAGAGCCAGACCTCACTTATGTGCTTTGATACTCTATCTCATTGATATCTCTTCTGCTTGTTTGCATGCTGCCCTTTCTTTCCCATCCTCTGACCTGTCTGTAAGAACCACCATTTAGAATCCCTTTGCCCTGGATTTGGTTCCAGAAGATCAATTTCTTCCCTTTATTTCAGTGTTCTTGACTTACAGTCTCAGAAGGGTCCTCTTTGGGTGAGGGTGGGGGGGCATTGGCAAATGCCTTGAAATTGTCAATTTTCATGTGGATAACCAGAAGTTCATTTTTCAGGAAGAGGAGTTTCCATGGTTTTCATGATCTCATCCTTGAGAAAGGGATCTGTGACCTCAACATGTTAAAACCATGGCTTGATTCAATTTTCAGGGCATAGAGGTGAGAGGGAATGAATTTACCTATTAAGGGGAAACCTCGTGACATCAGAGGAGCACAAGTACAATTTGCCTTGAACTTCAGAAATATGCTCTGAATTTTTATTCAGATGATTCTAGATGATCTGTTATAAAAGCTTTAACCACTATCCCTGATTTCATTCTACACATCTTGCGTGCAACCAGTAGCACATCAGGTGTAACGAGACATGGTGACAGGTACAGGAGGTGTGTGGTTGTGAAGCACATGGTATGCCTTCATGATGCACCACGTTTTCAACAGGTCTTTGGGGAAAGGGCCCTGGCCTCAGACTTGACTGTGTGAGTGCAATGAGAAGTTGAGGAACATGGCGGAAATGGTGGCAACCATAGCAGAGTGTCTGGCAACAATAAATAGTCTCTTCAGGTCCCTCAAAACTGAGCAATAGTCTCAGTTTTTATTATTTTGTTCACTTGGTCATACAAGTCAAAATAATATACTGCTGTCTGAAAAAAAACAGACTATTTTGATGGTTATTAAAGAAGGTATTTAGTGGTGAGTTGATAAAGAGGAAAAATTTAAGAGGAAATGTATATTTTCCAAAAATAAAATTAAAAAACCACTCAAATGCAAAGAAACCAAACACTTATATATAATGAAGGAAATCCTAGTTTTAATTACCCTTTGAGTATTTATAGCTTAAAAAGTTGGGGCTGGGGTTGTGGCTCGGTGGTAGAGTGCTTGCCTCACATGTGTGTTCAATTCTCAGCATCGCATATAAATAAATGAATAAAATAAAAGGTCCATCAACACTAAAAAATATATTTTTAAAAAGTTGTAGTTACCTGAGCCTATGTTTTCTCATTGGTAGCACAATTTAAATCTATAAGTAAAATAGTTTCTTTCTGAAAAACAGTCATTGTTGAGTTGGTGTGGCAGAATGAATCGGGAAGCATTGTGAAGCCTAGGCAAGTAGGAGTCCTCAAGGAGGAAAGACTAAGAAGGAGGCCAGAAGGCCAAAAGTGAGAGACCTTGGGGGCCACTTGGAGGCCAAGCAGCATAGGAAAGGAAGTGGGACTCTAAAATGTGGATCTTGATCACAAGTTAGAATCTCCAAGATTGTGTTGGATGAAGACATTTAGTATTTGGGAAAGACTAAATGGTTCTTTTCAACCCTGGATAGAGCAGAAAGACAACACAAAACTGTAGTGTTAGCCCTTATTTATATACGGTTTATATTACCAAATCCTGCAGATACACAAAAGTCACACAAACTCACTGTACATTGGGTCTTAGAGTGTATACAGAGCATACAGAATTATGTAAACTCTGGATACAACCTATAACCTAAAAGTCAATGTGACATCCCCATCCCTGTACTTTTCCCAGAGGTGAGTGTTAATGTTATGTGTTGCGTCAATTTACAAAATTGTGTACCACACACACACATATGCACACATGAACATTAATTTTCTTTATGTGTATATATTCTGTGACTCACTAAACAGTATATCATAGTCTTCTCAACTTTTAAATTTGCCTACGTCTGCTTCATCCTATTAACAGCTGCCTGTTACTTCAAAGTATCAAATACTATATTTTACCACATCCCTGCCCTCAGCCTATCTTTAGCAGAAATCTCTCTAAGCTCCTTTCATTCACTGGATTTTGAGCATCACTCTCAGCATGCCAAACAAGATTGGTATGAAGTTATAAAATTTATGATCTTTGTGCTCAAGGCTTAAAATCAAGAGAAAGAGATAAGAACTATTTGCATTAATATGGTTGTGAAACAAAGCCTTTCTGCTCTAAAGCAGAATGAGGGTAGTAGGAAGAAAGTAAATAAACAAATAAATAACCTGCTTGCAGCACCACATCACTGCTGCCATGAGAGTATAAACAACGACCCAGAGGAGCTCAGAGAAGCTGATGGTTTCCAGCAGGGCTTTCCTGCTCCTGTCCCCTCTATGCAGCACCACCAGATCAATCTTCCTGCAGCAGCGCTTTGATCATGCCACCGCTCTGCTCAGAAACCTCCTGTGACCCTCTGTCACCTGGCCTCTTTTCCCATCTGCTACAGAAATTACTTCATAGATATCCCTGTCCCATTAGAGTGGAGGTCACTGTGATAAGGTTGAAGTACCCTGGAGTTGTTATTACAAGACCTGGGTGTGGATTCTGCTTCTGTCACTTTCTTAGCTAGTGACCTTGGCAGACCCACAAAACTTCCCTAGATTTTTGTTCTTTGTTAGTAAACTGTTGATATTGCCCATCTCATGAATTTAGTATAAGAATAAATGAGATAATATACGTGAACATTTTTTTTGCTCCCTGTAAAGTGTTTTGTGAGTACTTGTACATATGTATGCATGTACAATACACACACTTACCAAGTCACTAGATCATCAATATTTATAAATACGGCTAATGCTTCCAGGTACAATATGCCTATAGTATGGCATATGGAGACTGACATATTTGCTTTGGGCTCTGAATGACTGAAGGAAACAGCAGGGAAAAGGTACTCCAATCGATGGGATAGCGTGAGAATGTGTTAAGGGGTTTAAAAGGCCACAATGTGTTTGGGGAACAGCAAATCACCTGAGTTGCTTAAATGCAGGTTTTACCCAGAGAAGAAGCTGGAGACCACATTTAAAAAATCAGTTATTGGGGAGGCTCACAAGGGCTGGGCCAGAAAGTCTGCACTCAGTTCAACAGGTAGGGGGGCCATTGGCATGGGTGGTGGTATCTGAGTAGAGGAGTGATGTGACCAAAGATTGGTCATTTCTCCAGTTTCTGAGGGACAGATTGACAGGGGGGTGATAACAGAGGAGGAGGGTTCTGGGAGCTGTGGCTAAGCCAAGTATCAAAAGATCAGAATGCTGAACCAGCATTCTAGCCAAGAAAATGGAGATATAGAAATGCATTATTGAGATTGTTGTAAAATAGTTGCCTATACTTTTCTTAGTCTCTGTTTGAACTCAGGAGGAGGAAGAAAGATGGATCAAGGAAGTTTTATGCTTGATAGGCACCTGAGGTTTGGGAACAATGGGGGTTTGGAGGAAGATCATTTATTTGCCTGAGATGTAGGGGCAATAGAAGAGAAAATAGAAAATGGAGCCAGTGGTGAGAATTGAACTAGCCAGTAAGGCAAAAGCGGGGTTGGGCAGTGCCCACGGTTTCTCACAAACCTCACTAAATCCCAAGTTGGATTGAGGCATTCCCTAGGAACACAAAGTGTACACAGAAAATAAATAGCGAAAACTAGACTTGGGGGGAATCTGAAATCTTAAAGGAACAAACAGTTTTCAAGAACCCACTTATTAAAAACAATGGACTTGCTGATTATAATTTATTCTCCACTGCCTCTTCAATTCATGAAAGAGTTTCCTTCAAAAGACTTGGCTTAGGAACTTTATTAACCATGTTTCAGTGACCGCATATCCTTAAAAGGAATCCAGATGCATTTCTTTACAAATAGTCTTCAATTCAGACACTTTACCAGTTCAAATTCACTTTGATTTCTAATACGTTTGAATAAATAAGGCTATGCTGCAAAGCTAATCTGTTTCCTGATGATTTAAAGAATCCAAAATCCAATCCACTTGGAAATCAACTGTAAAGCACTATTTTCTGGAAAACCCCAATACTTTGCAGCCAGATGTCTGTCAAAACCGAGAAGTCTTCATTTGCATTATTTACCAAAGGAAACAGAACTTCTCCCCGTTGTCAAAACTAACAGAAACTTCTTTACTTTATGTGGGATTGCTCCATTTCATCTCATGATGTCCTATTATCTATACTGAGAGCAGCAACAAAATGTCATTTATCATAAAAATTAAATAAGTTATTTAAGTGTAAATCAGAAGTTACAATAGAAATAGGTTCTTGCATTGGGACAATGACCAGTACAGAGAAAATCAGTGGTAAAAAGTCCAAATTTTTTTAAAAAAGTACGTAATTTTGTATTGTCTTATTTATTATTAATATCTACATAGCTCAAGGAAAATATTTTAAGGGACTTAGCTCTCTCTCTCTCTCTCTCTCTCTCTCTCTCTGTGTGTGTGTGTGTGTGTGTGTGTGTGTGGTGACTTTTAGAAAATAAGTTATATAATTGAATCTTCATGAAAAATTACCAAGATCATTATAAATAATGGCTCAAAATCTTAAAAACATTATATAGTTGAGAGTGATTATTGGATTCAAAAGCAACAAACACATCCATCAAGAGCAGGAAAAGTTGACACTCAGGGAACAATTCCTAGACATATGTAATGGAGTGTCAAGAAATTGATAGTCTTTTTGACCAGTTCATTTTCCAACCGCCACTAAGACTAATATCTAAGATCTATTTCTTTTTCTTTCTTTTTTTTTAGAAAAAGGAAAAAAATTCCTCTTTATAAGCCTAGTGAGGCCTGCTGAGGATATGGAAACACTGGAATGAATATGTGGCACATGAACAAGAGCCATGGAGGTCCCTGTCTTTATTCCATATGGTTTGAAGTGAGCCTGATGGGATTTCAGATTGTAGCCCAAGATAGCAGAGGATTGTGAATAAAAACTCTAAACTTCTGAATCAAAACCTCAAATTCAGGTCAAGTTTACCGAGCGGTTTGCTGAGATCCATGAACCTCTAAGTGAACCTGCCTCAAGTCCTAAACTAGACAAGGGCAAATCTCAAACGAACCTGAGATGAATTATGGTTTCAGGTGGTGATCACGTGAAACCTCCAGCCGCCGTGCTTCAGTTTCAATTTAGGATGAGGATCCACATGAGGCAAAAATGTGTGCCCCTTCCTAACTCCTCATGAATGTCGCACAAACAGAATGCACTAAACCTCCCGCCAGTTAGTGAAGTCCTTGCAGCAGGCACTGTCTGCCTTTCACAAAAGTATATACACGTGGCCACATCATTGCACTGGGATGGAGGCTTCTGGGTCCCTGAAACAGGGTAGGGGCAGTCATGTTTGGAATGTTTTCTATGGGTGTACAGCATAGTGCTTCATCCCATCCTGAAGTACTAATTTGCATTATAGCTTTGAGCAGTGCTGGGAAGACAGTCTTCATAACCCTCTGGCTGGCAGCATGCAGACAGAGTCTTCCATTTTCTGCAGACAGAAACCAATAAGGACAGATTCTGGGTCCAGGATCCCATACCCACCCAGGTAATTTGAACATAGTAAATATAGAAAAGCTACCTGTTCCTTGGTTCTTATGCCTGTCCTTCCCATTTGGCCTCTTTGAATGATGAAGGTGATGTGATTTTATAACTCTTAGCAATATTGGGAGTCCCCCAGAGAAGCAGGGACTGAATATGGGGAGAACTAGATGTTGGAAACAGAATTTCCCCTAGGGAGGCAAGAGAAGTAGGATCCCTGGCACAGAAGTGGGAGGCACACAAAGAAGGGGACTGCCACCCTGGGGCAGGAGATCATTCACAGGCTTGAATGAACAACAGCCATTGTGTGTGTGTGTGTGTGTGTATTCATACATGCGTTTGTATGTACATGCTTTGAAAGTATACAGAAAAGCTCTCACATTACTGCAACAGAGATAGCTAGGGACTGATTTATAGCAGTCACAATCACCATCCTAAGCACAATCAACAGAGATCTGGTGGCTGGAAAGGAATTTGGGAGAATCTGCAGTTGCTACTGTGGTCAGTGGTGGTCCCTCTAATCAACCAGAGGCCTGTATGTGTCATTATGTCCCCCATAGTGTTTGCCTTTTGCTCCTTCAGGCCAGGTGACCTGGCCCCAACCAGTAGCAAATTTATGATATGGGCTCCTCTCCCCCACCTATCCCTACTATGTGTTCCATTGAGACAGGATTTGTGAGACCATCAACAAGGGCAGGACTAGAGATAAGCTTGTATTGTTTAAAAATCACTGTATAATTCAACTGTAGGGAAAATATTTAAATGTGAAGGAAGATTTTTCATGTGCTTCAGTAAATATTAAATTCTTTTCTATGTATTTGCAATCATTCCTAAGAGTTTTTTGTTTATTTTTGTTTTGATAAAACAGTCTTATTTCAAATACGCATGCTTAAGAGTCAAGAAATATCTGTAGTTCCAACATATTGCCTGTTTGGAGATGAACTTGTACTTTCCAGTCTTTCTCTTGCCTCTTCTTCTTCTCTTTTTCTTTTTTCTTGACCATACATGGAATTGAAATTAGGAGTGCTCCACCACTCAGCTACATCTTTTATTTCATTTTATTTTGAGATAGGGTCTCCCTAAGTTGTTCAGACTGGCCTCGAACTAGTGATCCTCCTGCCTCAGTCTCTACAGGTATGTGTCACAGTGCCCAGCCCCTTCCTCTTCTTATATCTTTCTCCAATCTCTGTGCTAACAATTTTAGAAGGGCTTTTTTGTTTGTTTGTTCTTCATGTTAAACATAGGGCCTCTTATGGACTTTCAGGTTTCATTCCACACTCAATATAAATAGTCAACTAAGTGATGCTTCCAATGTTACCTCCATGAAATCAACATGCAAACTGGCCTCACTTTACCTTAAACATAGGGGCAGATTCCCACCTATCTATTTTCAGATGAGTGGCACAGATACCCATAGGGTGAGCAGAAAACTAATACTCTTGGACATGTGATTTAAACCTTGGCTCCAGTAATATGAGACAAGTGCTGAAGATCTTTAACTGCTTTAGTGGTTCCCAAAAGACAAGGAGGTCAGCTAGCAGATGCAGGCTTCGAAGGGCACTGTGTGGGCAATCCCTAGAAGATGCTGAACTCAGAATGGAGAACATCATGATCACAAGAGAATTCTCCAGCCCTGACCCCTAACCTGTTGCCTCTGTCTCTACTATTCACTGTGAACAGCGGAAACCAACTAAAGCCAGCACTATGAATTTTAGGCTCTTCCGAATTCATTTACTTACATTTTAAGAACTCCAAAATCTTATAGTCAATGACATCTTAGCATCATTGTTTGTCAGGTGGAATCCCTGATATAATTGTCATTGCTTCTGCTCACATAACCATGAAATTGGCTGACATTCTGGAAGTATGATGTCTCATTGTGACTCTTTTAACATTTTAGTCAACACACAGTTAAAAGATAATTTGAGGAAGAAATGCAAATTCTGATAATTGTCTGAAAATCTTCCTCTGATATTTACTGGATCCAAGCAATCACCAGCATTTGCAGAAGTGGGTGTCTAGGACTTGAAAGAAAATTCCAGAGATAATGGTGGAGCACAGTTGTGCTGCAAAAAAAAAAAAAAAAAAAAAAAAAAAAAAAAAAAAAAACCAAAAAAAAAAAAAAGATAGTATTGAGGGCAATATTATGTGTGGGGGGTAGGATTCTGATTCAAAAAATGATGAAGAAGAGTTAAATTGTGAATAAGTAGCTTTAGAAATAGCTTCATCTGTCTTGCTTGTATTTCCTCTTATGTACACATGAGTGATATATGAAAAAGAAACATCTTTGTTTAAATAAATTTAAGTGAATCTTTTCAATAGGTATGAAATAAAAGTTCTCAATTTAAAACAAAAAAAGTCTCATGTTATTTTAATTGGCAGTACTTTTCTGTCTTGATTACACCTACAGGTGAGTTTTAACTGTTGGAATCTAGGTTTTGATTAAAAAAAAACAATACCACAGTTGTATTGTTTGTGGAAGAAAAGGAAAAGAGAGGGAGTGGATAAAGAGGGAGAGAGGATGAAAGGGAAGATTTTTCTGACTTTCTTAGGAGAACTTTTTTACCACTTACTGCTATTTAGAACTCTACTGCTAAAATTAGCCAAGGGTTATCTCTCAAGACAGTGGAATAGATTCCCAAGATGGCCACGAATAGAGTGCATCACACCCCGTATACCGCGCCACTGTGCGGGTGAATAACGAGTCAGAACAACAAAAACTATCTTGTTAGGAACTTACAGCAAAATGGGGGTGCATCGAAACCTAGAGGAAGGATTTCCAGCACTGAGGTCGGGTAATTGAATCTCATACAGGAGCCAACTGTGCGACCAGAGAACCGGGCTGACTGATCCGCGCGGTCCGCCTGGTGGCTACAAATGGCGGGGAGCCACGGAGAAGCGACCAGCAAGCAGGGAGATTGCTGCAGATTCTGTGGAATCCTGCCGCCTGAGCACTCACGGAGCCCCGGGCTGAGTTCGGGATTTCAGACAGGGAAGGAAGCGGGACAGTTCTATCCCCCACAATGGAAACTCCACCAAGGAAACCAGCAGCCACCATCTTGGAGAGCTGAAGTAACCACCGCCACTCTCCGACAGACTGCAACAATAAAACAGGTGCATGTTGCTCAGCTCATCTCCCATACAGCGGGGAATTCGCATAAAATCTCTCCTAGGCTCTCTAGGGGAGGGATTATCAGAGCAAGCCTGCATAAAGACGCGGGGAAAACTAGAGACACCCGACCTTCAACTCCCCCTCCCATCAGCGGGGAAAACGAAACCTGTATTGCCAGCGCAGGGGGAGGGGCAAGTGGCAAAAATCAAAACAATAGAGTGCCTGGAGGTTCTCAATAGCCACCCTCCACGCCCAACAAATGGCAGGCCCAGAGTACAGTTTGAACTGCCGAGAGGCATCACTCTGGGGAAATCTGGTCTAGCAGAAGAAACCAGGACTAGCAGGAGAAACCAGGGGACTAGAGGCCAGGCCCTCACAACTGGGCGGCTGGAGAACGCACGCCCGCCGGCAAAACTCCACCGGCTGTCTGCGCAACTGGGCAGCTAGAGATTGCCTGCCCACCAGCAACAGCCGGCCCATTGCCCCTGCAACTGGGTGGCTAGAGATCACCAGCCCGCCAGCGACAGCCGGCCCGCTGCCTGTGCGACTAGGTGGCTGGAAACCGCACGCCCGCTGGCGACCGCTAGAGATCACCCACCCGCCAGCGACAGCCCACCCGCTGTCCACGTGACTGGGCGGCTGGAGACCACCTGGCTGCCAGCGTCCGGGAGCTGAAACCAACCAGAGAGAGTCCTGTCCCACCCCTCCATTCGGATACCCCAGTAAGGAGCCTGGGGCCCGCCATAGCAGAGAGGTGACATCACTGGAGCTCGGCTGTCGGAATTCCTTCCCAGCGGAATCCACTTTAGCAAGCATAGTCTACCAACACAAAGGAAAGACAACAGAGATATAAAAAACCAAAACAAATTTATATAAGAGAGCAGAAACACAGCAATCAAATAGAGCTGGAAAGTAGCGTGAACAACATGAAAAAAACAAGGGGAAAAAGGAGTACAAACAATGCAGGACAACTTAATTCTACAGGAGGACCTAGAAGCATCAGAAACAGGGATAGGGAAAGAACTCAAGGCATACCTAACTCAGATGGAAAGGAATATTAGAGAAGACATGAGACAGCAAGTCCAAGCAATAAAAGTATATTTTGAAAATGAATTAAACAAACAAATTCAAATGGCAAAGAACGAGCTTTACCAGGAGATAGAGATCTTAAAAAAAAATCAAACAGTAATCCTAGAAATGCAGGAAACTATAAACCAAATTAAGAACTCAAACGAGAATATTACAAATAGACTAGATCAAGTAGAAGTCAGAACATCAGATAATGAAGAAAAAGTTTATCAACTTGAAAAGAATATAGTCAACACAGAAAAGATGCTTAAATCCCACGAGCAATCTATTCAAGAGATATGGGGTGTCATAAAAAAAACAAATTTGAGAGTCATCAGGATAGAAGAAGGCAGAGAGAATCAAACCAAAGGAATGGACAACCTATTAAATGAAATAATTCTAGAAAACTTCCCAGAGATGAAAGATGGAATGGATTGCCAAATCCTGGAAGCCTACAGGACCCCAAACATTCAAAACCATAATAGACCAACTCCAAGACATATAATTATGAAGATATCCAACATACAGAACAAAGAGAGAATATTAAAAGCTACAAGAGAAAGGAGGCAGATTACATTCAGGAGTAAACCAATTAGGTTAATGACTGATTTTTCATCACAGACTTTGAAAGCGAGAAGATCCTGGAACAATGTATTTCAAATGCTGAAAAATAATGGATTCCAACCAAGAATACTGTATCCAGCAAAATTAAGCTTCAGAGTTGACAATGAAATTTAAATCTTTCATGATAAACAAAAGCTAAAAGAATTCGCAGCCAGAAAACCAGCACTGCAAAGCATTTTGAGCAAAATACTACAAGAAGAGGAATTGAAAAATACTACCCAAAACTAACAGCAGGAGGTATCTCAGTAAAGGGGGAGGAAAATAACCAAAAAGTAAAAACTAGCCAAACTAAAATAAATAAATAAATAAACATGACTGGAAGTACAAATCATATTTCAATTGTAACCTTAAATGTTAATGGCCTAAACTCACCAATCAAGAGACATAGGCTGGTAACCTGGATCAAAAAAACAAATCCAACAATATGCTGCCTTCAGGAGACTCATATGATAGGAAAAGACATACACAGCCTGAAGGTAACAGGTTGGGAAAAATCATATCACTCACATGGCCCTCGGAAGCAAGCAGGAGTGGCCATACTCATATCGAATAAAATCAACTTCAAATCTAAGTTAATCAAAAGGGATGAAGAAGGACACTATATACTGTTAAAAGGAACCATCCACCAACAAGACATAACAATTATCAATTTGTATGCACCAAACAATGGAGCTGCAACATTCATAAAACAAACTCTCCTCAAGTTCTAGAGTCAAATAGACTACAACACAATAATTATGGGTGACTTCGGCACACCGCTCTCGCCATTAGACAGATTCTCTAGACAAAAGCTGAAAAAAGAAACTATTGAACTCAATAGCACAATCAATAACCTAGACTTAACCGACATATATAGAATATATCAACCATCATCAAGTGGATACACGTTCTTCTCAGCAGCACATGGATCCTACTCAAAGATAGACCATATATTATGCCATAAGGCAACTCTTAGTAAATATAAAGGCGTGGAGATAATATCATGCACCATATCTGATCATAATGGAATGAAACTGGAAATCAATGATAAAAGAAGGAAGGAAAAATCCTACATCACATGGAAAATGAACAATATGTTACTGAATGATCAATGGGTTACAGAAGACATAAAGGAGGAGATAAAAAAATTCATAGAGACAAATGATAATACAGACACAACATACCAGAATCTATGAAAGCAGTTTTAAGAGGGAAATTCATTTCTTGGAGTTCTTTCCTCAAAAAAAAAAAAAAGAAAAAAAAAAAACAAATAAATGAACTCACACTACACCTCAAAAACCTAGAAAACGAAGAGCAAAACAACAGCAAATGTAGTAGAAGACAAGAAATAATTAAAATTAGAGCAGAAATGAACGAAACTGAAACAAAAAAAAACATTGAAAAAATTGAAAAAACTAAAAGTTGGTTCTTTGAAAAAATAAATAAGATCGACAGACCCTTAGCCATGCTAATGAAGAGAAGAAGAGAGAGAACTCAATTACTAACATACGGGATGAAAAAGGCAATATCACTACAGACACTACAGAAATACAGAAGATAATAAGAAAGTATTTTGAAACCCTATATTCCAATAAAATAGAAGATAGTGAAGATATTGATAAATTTCTTAAGTCATACCATCTGCCCAGATTGAGTCAGGAAGACACACACAATTTAAACAGACCAATAACAAAGGAAGAAATTGAAGAAGCCATCAAAAGACTACCAACCAAGAGCATGAGGAAAAGACTACAGTAAACAAAGACGAATGGGGGGAGAGAAACGGGGAGAGAAGGGAAAGCACATGGAAATGGTAGGAGACCTTCAATGATACATAAAATTATAAGAGGTTATGAGGGCAAGGGGGAGGGAAAAAGAGGGAGAGAATTGAACAACAGCAGGGGAGGTAGAGAGGGAAGATGGGAGGGGAGGGGAGAGGAGGGGGGATAGTAGGGGATAGGAAAGGTAGCAGAATACAACAGTCACTAATATGGCATTATGTAAAAATGTGAATATGTAACAGATGTGATTCTGCAATCTGTATTTGGGGTGAAAATGGGAGTTCAAAACACAATCTGAGTCAAATGTATGAAAGATGATATATCATGAGCTATGTAATGCTTTAAATAATCAATAAAAAAAAAGACTACCAACCAAAAAAAGCCCTGGACCGGATGGGTATACAGTGGAATTTTACAAAACCTTCAAAGAAGAATTAATACCAATACTTTTCAAGCTATTTCAAGAAATAGAAAAAGAAGGAGCTCTTCCAAATTCATTCTATGAGGCCAATATCACCCTGATCCCGAAACCAGAC
This sequence comes from Spermophilus citellus, assembly GCF_964194105.1. NCBI lineage: Eukaryota > Metazoa > Chordata > Mammalia > Rodentia > Sciuridae > Spermophilus > Spermophilus citellus. The sequence continues at coordinate 145,457 of NW_027672804.1, read as the reverse complement.
AAAGACACTTCAAAGAAAGAAAACTACAGACCAATATCTCTAATGAAGTTGGATGCAAAAATTCTCAATAAAATCCTGGCGAATCGAATACAAAAGCATATCAAAAAAAATTGTGCACCATCATCAAGTAGGATTCATCCCTGGGATGCAAGCCTGGTTCAATATACGGAAATCAATAAATACTATTTACCACATCAATAGACTTAAAGACAAGAACCATATGATCATCTCAATAGATGCAGAAAAAGCATTTGACAAAGTACAGCATCCCTTTATGTTCAAAAAACTAGAAAAACTAGGGATAATAGGAACTTACCTCAACATTGTAAAAGCTATATATGCTAAACCTCAGGCTAGCATCATCCTAAATGGAGAAAAACTGAAGGCATTCCCTCTAAAATCTGGAACAAGACAGGGATGCCCTCTATCACCACTTCTATTCAATTGAGGTCTTGAAATACTAGCCATAGCAATTAGACAGACAAAAGAAATTAAATGCATAAAAATAGGAAAAGAAGAACTTAAATTATCGCTATTTGCAGATGACATAATAATATATTTAACAGACCCAGAAGGGTCTACAAAGAAACTGCTAGAGTTAATAAATGAATTCAGCAAAGTGGCAGGATATAAAATCAACATGCATAAATCAAAGGCATTCCTGTATATCAGCAAAAAAACTTCTGAAATGGAAATGAGGAAAACCACTCCATTCACAATATCCTCAAAGAAAATAAAATACTTGGGAATCAACCTAACAAAAGAGGTGAAAGATTTATACAATGAAAACTACAGAACCCTAAAGAGAGAGATAGAAGAAGATCTTAGAAGATGGAAAAATGTACCCTGTTCATGCATAGGCAGAACTAACATCATCAAAATGGTTATATTACCCAAGGTTCTCTACAGGTTTAATGTGATGCCAATTAAAATCCCAACGGCATTTCTTGTAGAAATAGATAAAGCAATCATGAAATTCATATGGAAAAACAAAAGACCCAGAATAGCAAAAGGAGCCTCTGGCCAAGCTCTGGGGAGGAAGGTGAAGGGGAAAGGTTGTCCCTCACCCTGGGTAATCTCCAGGGAGGGCCCTCCTTTCTCTGTGGGCCTTGATCTCCCCATTCGCCCAAGGAAGAGCCAACTCAGGCAGGTGAAGGCCATGGAGAAGTCGAGAGTATGTGCCCTGGCTCCAGGTACAGCTGCCACTTAGCCCCAGCTGTCTATGGCCTTGTGAGTGTGAGCCCAGGATTACTAGATGGTCAGAGTTTTTTTTCAAAGTTATAAATCTGTATTTTTATGTAGAAAACTCCTTTCAATGATGGCACATCATTTGTTCTTGAGGTAGGCATGATGGGAGCCAAAGGAGACACTCAGAAGGTTCTAAGTGGCCCATAAGATGTCTGTTTATGGCCGTCTCTGGGGCCCACCTCACCTCTGACCATTGGCACATGGATAGCTCCACCAGCATCCTGAGCAGAGTCCAAACCTTGCCCAATGTCATGCCCTTGGAGAACTGGCCGAATGTTCCACCAGGAGAAAGCCACCTGGCACCAGCACTGCATGGGTGGCGACACATGGTCCAGGATGCCAGGCCCCTGGATGGCCCGTTTACTGGCCAGGGGTCTTGCTCTCTCTTTTCTTTCCAAAGCCCCCACCTCCTCCTATCTCTGTTCTTCAAAGCTTTGGGGACACCCTCTGCCTGAGCCTGATCCAAAGGCCTGGTCCAGCCCACACATGGCCAGAGCTGGCCTGACCCACAACCACTGATAGTGCTGTCCTTCCTTCCTCTGGCACTTGTTCCCAGGCCAGCACCCTGGCAGGGCCTGTTGCAGAAGGGAGGGATGGGAGAAAGGGGACAGTGTGTGCTGGTGTGTGCTGAGAGTGGCCTTCCTCAGGCCTCATCCACCCCACCCCTTCCCACTCTACAGCCCACGTAGCCAGCCGCCAGCCGAGCATGACAAGAATTAACTGGATCCCCCCAGCTGTGATCCTGGAATCACAGGACTGGAACGGACCTTGGAAGTCATCTGTCAGGGGTAGAGGAGTGATTTTAATGACCCAATTCTGCTGCACTGGAAGCACCTCTCGCCCCCACCCCCAGCCTGGCTGGAGGAAGAGGTGAGGCCAGCAAGGACCGCAAGGCTAGGAGCCCCTGAAGGGTACAGCCTGGCCGCATGAGTCCCCTCCTTGACAGTGCCAACCCTACCCCCAGTAGTGCCACGGGTTGGGAGGAGCACACAGCCCTTGGCTGAATAATTGACTAAGAGACAGGACTAATGGTAGCAGGAGAGACTGTTGAGTGACAGCATGCTGAACCGGGAGCCAATGCCGAGGACCATAAGCGTAGCATTGTTCAAAGTCACTAAGCTAAGGAGAGGCTCCCACTCTAGCAGACCCTGCTCTTCATTTTTTTAAACTTTTATTTTTAGTTGTAGATGGACACGATCCTTTTATTTTATTTATTGTTATGTGGTCCTGAAGATAGAACTCACTGCATCACACGTGCTAGGCAAGTGCTTTACCACTGAGCGACAGCCCCAGTCTGACTCTTGAGTTCTTTAGGCTTCCTAGTCCAGCCTATGCTTCCCAGTCTTCTCAGTTTCATTCACAGTGTGACCTTCAACAAGAAGACTCCCTCTGACACTTCTGTGGATAGAATGAGGAGAAAAAAAATGAGCTGGTTGCAGCAAGAAGGCTTCAGGTCAGACATCAAGAAAGACTTCCAGAATGTGGGACTCACCACCGAGGCAGCTAGCTAAGTGCACTCTGCAGTCTCCTGTACTGAAGAGCCTGAAGCCCCATGGATGGGGAAGTAACATCAGAGCTAGTCGAGGAGAGGCTGGGGTGACATTTCTCTGTTGGCTCCCAAGATGGTGGGAGTAGCAATGCACCTAATTTCCAATCTACTCATCTGGAGAGAATGGAACCCAGGAATGTTCCCAGCCCAAGGTTGAAGTTGCCGATTGGAGGTGGAAGCCCATGGTCCCTACTGCTTTTTTTTTTCTTCCCCCAAAACCACTCAACAGGTAGAATCCAACCGAGGCAGATGGAGCCAAAGAAGCCCCTAAATCAATGCGGACTTGTTGGCCCAAGGCCCCATGGTGGGTAGGGCTGGGCTGGAAGACAGAGAAGAAACTGGTGGGAGGGGGACGTCGCAGGAGCCACCTGTCTCCATCCCAAGGCAGGGGAAGCGAGGAAGACACGGCCGTCTCTTGGGAACTCTCCATATCACTTTAAAGGGTGTTCCTAGTTCCCTTGTTCTCCGCTTTAACAGTCCTGAGGGTTTAATGACACTTTTAAGTGGCATCTTCTTCAGGGAAGTTCCCATTGGCTACAGGCCCAGCCTGTGTCATTTCCATTCCAGCCCTTTTCCCACAGCCAAGCAGGATGTGTACCCCAGTCCAGGAATCAAAGCTCGATGGCAACTGGAAGTTCCTCTTATTATCCATCCTTTATATTTCCTGCTGTAGTACCCCACTCTCTTTCCTTCTGGCCTATCCCAAAATGGAAATGAAGTCCTCTCTGGTCCCTGAAATGAACAAAGCTCAGGTTAGCCAATGAGCCTGCTGTTGAGGAGGTAATCATGGCACCCTGCCACCCATCCTTCCCCACCCCTTCTATCCCCAGTGTGTCTGTCCTGGGATCTGGCCTAGCTGTGTGGATTGAAGAGAGGCCTGGGAGGAGGCAAACAGAATGGGCCCGAGCATCTCAGGAGGAGGGGAAAGAAGTGTGGAGAGGTGGCACTGGGGGGCCTTGGGCCAAGTCGGATAATAAACACAAATCCCCTGCTGATGGAGCCCAGAGTATCGATCTTTAATCACTTGGGGACATGCACATCTGCTAATGAATTTCTCTCTGTTCCCACAAGGTCCCTCCAGAGCCACCCCCCTTCCGGGCAGGAGGCCGAGCTGGCAGTTCTGGGGCTGGGGGCAGCTCTCTGCATCTTCCAGGCCGGTTCCTCCTACTCCCCTTTCCCCCTGGCAGCTGGCTGGGTCTTCCGGCTTAGTGGGGGTGGTGGATATGGGGGAAGGCTTGGGGACAGCTGTGTGCTCCAGGAGCCCGAGACAAGAGTGCCCAACCCCTGTAGGCTTTGGGTCATGCATTTGTAAAAGGGGACCATCACACCTCATGGATTTGAGGATGAGTGAGAAACATAGAAGAGAAGTACCTAACCTAAAACCTGGCACATACTAGATGCTCAGTTTGTCCAATTTAGTCTCCTTCTCTGCCTGGAATATGACCCTGAGAAAGGGGCCCAGACACTCTTGGGCCTCAAGAAGGAGTGATGAAAAATGGCCCCCTAGGGCGAGAGGTGTGGCTCAGTGGTAGAACACTTGCCCCACATGCTCAGGGGTCCTAGGTTCAATGCGGGGGGGGGGGGAGCCATTGAATGAACTTGATGAGGAATGAACAGCCTCCTGCTTGCACTGTTCATGTCAGCAATTCCCAGCACCACCTGCGGGGACTGCAGGAGTCCGCTGGCCGCAGAGGTGGTGGCCATGTGGACTGACATGTCCCGCCTGAGTATACCTTATGGCCTAAAGACAAAGGGCAGCTCCCCGGGCACAGTACCAGACTGCAGGGGGAGCCGGCCAGCATCTCCAGATGGCCACAGCTGTCAAAGCACTGACCATGGCGCTGTCTGCGCCCTCTCCTTCCCCTGCCCACTGGCCGGCCACCCGTGGCTCATGCAGACTCTTGCAATGGATGGGGAGATGCAGGGACTAGAGGGAGATGCTTAAGAAAGTGGAAGAGCTTTTCTCAGAGAGCTGGCAGGTCAGCAGGAGGGAGACCAAAGGGGATCAGTTAAAGGGCACAGTGTGCTTAGGAAGGATACCCAAAGAGGCTAATCAATGCTTCCTTGAGGGACATGAACTCAGAGCCACAGCTCTAAGTTTCTGTGCAGGACAAGCTATTTGATAATGATGCTGGAGTGGGTTCCCTGCATAGGGTTCAAGTTATGCAGTGACTGCAACTTGTTTTCAAACCTATGGCTTAGAATCTCCCTCTGGTTATTTTCTGCGGGGACATGCTAAGGTAGTATGATCATAGAGCCTTGCGGGGAAGTTCATCCTGTTATGTGACCTATATCCCATGTACCTTTAGCTCTACCTGTGATCTCCAGAGAAGCTAGACCAGTACTCACCTTTGCGTCCTACCTGGTGACATGGAAGAGAGGGTCAATGTACACTGATCCTTTCTCCTCTCCTGGCCTCAGTGTCTCTAACTGTACAATGGGAAGAATTAGATCCAACATATTCCAAGCACTCTCCCATGTTTAAGTTCTTCTTGAGGCCAGAGGAGGGCCAGTTTCAAAGACTGACCTTGTCACAGTTACCACAGAAAGCTCTTCAGAGAGGTGAGCTCAAAGATGATGACCCTGTTGCCTGGAAGTACTGTGATGGTTGTCCGCAGTTTTGTGGTTACTGACTAGCTGTGTGACCTTAGGGAAGTGTTTTGCCATCTCTGAGCTCAGTTTTTTCATCTATAACATGGGAGCAGAGCTGGCAGTAATCCCTTACGAGATGTTGCCTCTCTCATTATAAAGCTAAATTCAGCAACTGGTTCTAAAATGGGGCGAGGCCAACTCGGTTCTGCTTGTTCCCAGCCTCAGGGGCTCTGGCCTCCTCCTTTCCTGTAACTCTCCCATCAGGTGCCACACTCCAATGCTTGCATTCCCGGGAGTGTTGATGGATGGAACCCAGACCCACAGCATGGCTCTCTAGAGCAGTAGAGCTCAGCCTAGCCCTTCTCTGGCCAGAGGCCCCACCATGTCACCACTGGATGACAGCCTAGATGAGCCTCTACCCCAGGGACACGGGCTGCTGGAGACAAGGCTGACCCACAAGGAGAAGGAGGAGCTGGTGGTCCCCGTGTGCCTCACACCTCCATTTCTGCCCATGGCTCTCTCCCATCAGTGGACTGATACCTCCCAGTTCTGAAAGCCGGGGACTTCAGGACCATGGTGCTGACAGACCCAGTTTGCTGAGAACCTGCCTCCTGGTCTGGAGATGGCCTTCTTATTGTATCCTCGCATGGCCCTTATTAGAGAGAGGAAGCCAGCTCCTTAGTGTAGGGTCTCTTCTCAGGAGGGTGACACTGTCCTCATGAGGGCCTCACCTCCAAATACTATCACATGGATTGGGGAGAGGCAGAAACACCCTGTCCACAGCACCTGCCCCCTTCTGCCTCTGATCATGGAGATCTCGAGAACACCAGGCCTCACAGACTGCATCCATGACAACAGCAGGAGTGAAGAAAAGGAGGCGAGAGAGCTGTGGACACTGGCCAGGCCGAGCCATTCCCACAGTAAGAACAGCTGACTTCCACGGGGCCTCCCTGTGGGCGAGGTTGTGGCATGCACCAGCTAAAGCAAGGCCACACACAAGGGCCAGGAACTGGAGGTCACCACTGTCTCTGTCTTATAGATGGGGAAACCAGGGGTTTCAGGCCAACTGACTGGCCCAAAGCCAGGCAACCTGCAAGTGGCAAAATCTAGACTTGAACCTCGGAGTATCTGCCACCAAAGTTGATCCTCCCAGCTTGAGTGCTCCAGAGATGGCCTTGGATTGGTTCCCACCTCTTTCCCTGACAGCATGACACCACTGCCACTGTGTCAGAACTGACAGAGGCATTGCAGGGCTTCTAGGCTCTCCAAGTTCACATGCCTGCCTTCAGGGTGAAGGAAGGGGCAAAGAAAAAATGTGTTTTCTTTTTTTGGTACTGGGAATCAAACCCAGGAGCACTCAGCCATTGAGCCACATCCCCAGCCCTTTTTAAATCTTATTTAGAGACAGGGTCTCACTAGGTTGCTTATAGCCTCACTAAGTTGCTGAGGCTGGCTTCAAACCTGCAATCCTCTTGCCTCAGCCTCCTGAGCCGCTGGGATTACAGGTGTGCACCACTGGGTCCGGAAGCATTTTTGTTCTTTAGTTTTCAATTTTTTTGTTCTGTGTATGTCTGATCTTAGAATCAGGATTTTAGTTTCAAAAAATGAATTGGTAAATGTTCTTTCCTCTTCTATTTCCTGGAAAGGGTTGTATAGAACCAGTATTAGTTTTTTTGTTTTATTTTGGTTTTTGGTACCCAGGGGTGCTTAAGCACTAAGCCATACACAGCTCCGCCTTTTAAAAATATTTTGTTTACACAAAGAGTCTCTCTAAGGTGCTGTGGCTGGTCTCAAACTTGCAGTCCTCCTGCCTCAGCCTCCCAAGCTGTTGCAGGGATTACCAGCATGCACCACTGCACCTGGCCACAGAGCAAAGAATATGTGGAGAAATATTTGTGGTGGATGGCATATGGGAACACCAGGGAAATACAAAAGGGGGTGTCCAGAAGAAGAGAAATGAATGCCCTGCTGGTCTATGGGAAGGGAAACATAATTGAAAACCACCATCAGATACCGCCCTGCCCCTGTTCCGAGGGCCACCATCAAAATTATCAAAAGATGGCCAGCGCTGGGAAGGGCGGGGAGAAAAGGGAAGGCTCGTGCGCTGTGGCTGGGAGCATCCAAGGATGCAGTCACCAAGAAACATCATGGAAGTTCCACAAACAAAAATACAATGACCAGGTGATCCAGCAAGCCTGCTTCTGGAGATTTCTCCTAACATATTGAAACCCTAGATGTGGAAACAGACTCTCTCTCTCTCTCTCTGTCTCTCCCAGTTTCCCTCATTCTCTCCTTCCTTCTCTCTCTCTCTCTCTCTCCCTCTCCCTCTCTCTCCCTCTCTCTCTCTCTCTCTCTCTGTCTCTCCCAGTTTCCCTCATTCTCTCCTTCCTTCTCTCTCTTCTCTCTCTCTCTCTCTCCCCCCCTCCCTCTCTCTTTCTCTCTCTCTCTTCTCTCTCTCTCTCTCTCTCTCTCTCTGTCTCTCCCAGTTTTCCTCATTCTCTCCTTCCTTCTCTCTCTCTCTCTCCCTCTCCCTCTCTCTCCCTCTCTCTCTCTCTCTCTGTCTCTCCCAGTTTCCCTCATTCTCTCCTTCCTTCTCTCTCTCTCTCTCTCTCCCTCTCCCTCTCTCCCCCTCTCTCTCTCTCTCTCTCTGTCTCTCCCAGTTTCCCTCATTCTCTCCTTCCTTCTCTCTCTCTCTCTCCCTCTCCCTCTCTCTCCCTCTCTCTCTCTGTCTCTCCCAGTTTCCCTCATTCTCTCCTTCCTTCTCTCTCTCTCTCTCTCTCTCTCTCTCCCTCTCCCTCTCTCTCTCTCTCTTTCTGTCTCTCCCAGTTTCCCTCATTCTCTCCTTCCTTCTCTCTCTCTCTCTCCCACTCCCTCTCTCTCCTTCTCTCCCTCTCTCTTTCTCTCTCTCTCTCCTCTCTCTCTCTCCCTCTCCCTCTCTCTCCTTCTCTCCCTCTCTCTTTCTCTCTCTCTCTCCCTCTCCCTCTCTCTCTCTCTCTCTCTCTCTGTCTCTCCCAGTTTCCCTCATTCTCTCCTTCCTTCTCTCTCTCTCTCTCTCTCCTCTATCTCTCTCTCTCCCTCTCTCTCTCCTTCTCTCCCTCTCTATTTCTCTCTCTCTCTCCTCTCTCTTTCTCTCTCTCTCCTCTATCTCTCTCTCTCTCCCTCTCTCTCTCTCCTTCTCTCCCTCTCTCTCTCCTCTCTCTCTCTCTCTCTCTCTCTCTCTCTCTCTCTCTCTCTCTCAAATACACACATTCAAAATGCAACATTATATTATTCAACTTTAAATAGATGGAAATCCTGTCACATGCTCCAACATGGGTGAACCTGGGGAGGATATAGTGTCACAAGCCACACACAGTACAAAACCTGCAGGATCCCACTCACATGAGGAATGTGAAATAGTCAAATTCATAGAATCAGAGAACAGGATGGCTGCAGGGACTGGCAGAGAGGGAGCACGCAGAGCTGCTGTGCAATGGGTAGAGAGTTTCAGTCCTGCAAGATGGAAGATTTTAGCCAGGCGCAGTAACACATGCCTGTCATCCCAGCAGCTCTAGAGGCTGAGGCAGGAGGATCACAAGTTCAAAGCCAGCCTCAGCAACAGCCAGGCCCTAAGCAATTCAGTGAGACCATGTCTCTAAATAAAAATAAAAATAGGTCTGGGGATGTGGCTCAGTGGTCGAGTGCCCCTGGGTTCCATCTGCAGTACAACAAAAAAAAAAAGTTAAGCTGGGTGCATTGCCACATGCCTGTTATGACAGCTACTCCAGAGGCAGGAGGAGCACCAATCCAAGGTCAATATGGGCAACTTGGCACAGTCCTGTCTCCACATGAAAAGGTCTGGGGATGTGGCTCAATGGTAGTGCACTCTTGAGTACCCAGACCAATAAAAAGAATATAAAGTCACCAATGGCTTTCCCTTGTTAGTAGGACTCTGGATTCTATTTTCTTGTGTGTGGTTTTGTAATCTATATAGAAAGTGTGCATTACTTTTATCATTTCTTCTGTCCCTCAAAAAAAAAAAAAATGAAGAAACAAAAGAAAGCAACCAACCAAGAAAACTGGCAGATTCGGAGTGACACACGCAGAGGTTCTGTCCCAGCTGTAGCTCTCACTGGCTGTGCGACTGCGCACAAATCACCCTGGGCCCTGAGACGCAGTGTTTGCACCTCTGTGCTGGGCACTGCACTATCACATGTCTTGGTCTTGGCTGCAGAACCAACTTTTCTTTTGGATCCTCAAGGGAGATGGAGAACCAAGGTGAAGGAGCCGGCACCCATCTAGAAACAAAGCCTCTGGGGACAAGCATGCTCTGAGTGGGGCCCCAGGCCAACCATAACTACCTTCTCCTGCCAAATGAAGACAAGGACGAGAGTGGGGCTGGATCTCTCTGTGGCCTCCGTTTCTGAACCTGGAAAGTAAGAGTGTTGGATCCTCTGTCCTGGGTCAGGAGCACTCAGGGACAGCTGCTGGGGTATCCTCCAGGCCTCCTTGGCAGCAGGACAACAGGGCTGGGGTTTAGCTGTCATCTTCTCCCACCTGGCCCACTCTGCCAATCACCACCAACTCTAACCATCTTCCCTGATCCTGGTGACTGACGTCAGTATGGATAGGACAAGCGGTCAATCAGGGGGTGAAACCGTGCCCCACAGAAGCTAAGCCCTAAGCCTAGAAGAAGCCTCAGCTTGTCCAAAGGGGCTGCAGGTTCACTGGCAGCAGATCCCAACCCCTTTCCAGCACCCTTGAAAAAGCTTGCAAGCAGAACCAGGCACTCTGACTCTAGCTTGTAATCAGGCACTCGGGAGGCTAAGGCAGGAGGATCACATGTTTGAGGCCAGCCTCAGCATTTTAGTGCAACCCTTAGCAACTTACTGACATCCTGTCTCAAAAAAAAAAAAGAATTAAGTATGCAGTCTGGTGGTAAAGCACCCATGGGTTCAATCTCCATTGTCCCATTCCCTGCAAAAAAGCCTGCAAGCAGAGGGGTAGGGACCTCTGCAATTGACCCTGCAGAGGCCTCTCCCTTTGCCAAACTCCACCCTCCTCCACTTTCCACCTCTGTTTTCCTTCCAGCACCTTCTCCATCTTTCACTGCATTGGTCCGATGCAGCCCCATGACCCAGGGGCTTCTCTTGACCAGGGAGTCGGACATTTTGGAGTGTTCATCATGCCACATCTAACTCCTCACACCAATTGGCCCCGCCCTGCACAGCGCAGGCCTGCTTCCCAGAACCCGTGCTCCTGGCTGCACCGAGAGGCAGGCCAAAGGAATCATCAGCATGGCTTTCTAACTCCGTTGTCTCTTTGTTTTGTTTTGCCTTTTCTAAGAAATGGAACCCAGGGACACTTTGCCACTAAGCTACATCCCCTGCCCTTTTATTTTCTCATTTTGACACAGGCTGGAAGCCGGACTGGAATTCTTGATCCTCCTGCCTCCACCTCCCAAGTCACTGGGGTTACAGGTGAGCACAGCTGTGCCGAGCTCAGCCTTTGGTTTATAGGAACATTCACACTCATGCTCCCTCCCCATGGGACAAATGACTCGAAGAGTTCCCATCTCTCCATCTCTCTGTCTCACACGTATCAGTATATTATCCTTCTCTTGCCTTGATCCCTTGCTCAGTCTCCCAACTCCCCGTCTCTGCTTGTCTGTACACCTCATGCCATTTTTTTCTCCCCACATCCTCCCCCCCATTTCTTGACTTTTCTCTGTCTCTCAGTGGCTGGGGCTTCTTCTCTCTTGGGCTCTGGATCTGGCCTCCTCTCCAAGTTGCCCTCCCTTGCTCTTCATGCTCCCTGTGAGGGCTGAGAATGACCCTCACCTCGCCTCTCCCTGGAGTGAGCAGGGATATCTGGAACATGCTCCAGTGACACTTTCGGGAATTTCGACCCGTATCTGGGGGCCATGCTGAGCCACGACAGAATGGATGGTTGGCAGGTGGCTCCAGGCCTGGCTCTTTTGGGGAAGTCCCCTTCCTGTTTTGCCAGATCCTTCCTGAATCTGGCCTTGGGAATAATTGTCCCAATTAAACCTTGAGGGAGGACAAAAATTGCTGTATATTTCTTGAGCTTCAGGAAGCCAGAAAACTTGTGGCCCAGGACATACAACCAGGCAAATGGCAGATCCAAAGAAAGGGTCAAATCTGCAGAGAAACACCCACTGCTTTGGACTGTCTGCACTCCAGCTGCATTGGGAACCCAGGTGCTCTGGGCCAAGGAACCCCGAGGGGTGCTGCATAAAGTAAGGACTCAGTCCACAGAGAATTACTCAAGTCCCACTTCAAGGAAGAACCTGGGAAAATGCAAGGACAGACTCTAATAGATGCTAATGTTTGGAAGAGTTGCCATTTGCAAAGTCGTCTCTCCATCATTGCATTCGCCCTTTTCCTGACAACCAATGTAAATAGTGACCATCTCCTGCCCCTTGTGTGCTGGGGAGTGAGTGGCAGGAGGAGTTAGAGTTGGCTCATCTGAGCCCTCATTCACAGTCTTCCCACATGTCTCCCAGGCATCAGGTCCCCTAGCAGCTCAGTCCCTCTGTGACCAGGAAAGTTGGTAAAGAGCACAGGACCGACATGAGGGCCTGCTCAGAGCCACCTCCCAGGGCAACACCTCTCTTCCAAACAGGTAGAGCACCATGGGCAGGGAAGGGACGTGTCCCCAGTTCTGAAAGTGACCATCTTTCCTTCCAGGACCCAGACACAGGGATTGGCTGGCCTAGTGTGGGCACAGGGGCTTTTGTGGGGGAAGGGCACAGGGGCTCCCCTCTGAGAGCAATGCCCGGGAGGAGAGAAGCTGGCATGACCCAGAGACACCTGGCCTTGCTTCCTGCCATCAACCCTTACATTGAACCCAGGGATGCTTAACCACTGAGCCACATCACCAGCCCTTTTATTTATTTATTTATTGAGACAAGGTCTCACTAAATTGCTTAGGACCTTACTAACTTGCTGAGGCTAGCCTCCAGTTTGTGATCCTTTTGCTTCAGCTGCCTGAGTCACTGGGGTTACAAGTATGTACCCCATACCCAGATGAACTGGCTCATTAAGGAACATTACCTGTTTCCTATTTCTCTGCCCCCTATTATCTCAGTCCCATGAAGGCAATGATTCTTGCATTTTGCTCACTGCTTGGTCTTTAGTTTCTTCAAAAATGTCTGACACATAGAAGATACTTGATTAATAATCATTGTGTTCAATAAATGACAACATTATATGAGAAGCTCCATAAGGAGGAAGAAGACAGCTTTATAGCCTCAGATTTCCCCACCTGCTTTTCCTTGGCAGAAAGAGAGAATTCCCACTTGATGCCCAATGCAGAGCACCTGGCACAGCCCTGCAAAGCGCTGACTCTCCCCAGGGTCCTGCCAGGCCCAATGGGTGAGGAACATGGGGGCCTCCCATGTACTCCATGGAGCACAGCCAACAGCACATCCTGGCCCTAAGTCATCCACTTGCAGGTGATTTGGAAGGCACAGTGCTTGGAGCCCATTTCACAGCTGAGGAGACTGAGGCCCAGAAAAAAGATAAAAAGAGCAAGGTCAGCCAGCAGGTCAGTGGGGAAGCTCAGCTTGGAGGCCAGGGCTCCTGCTCTCCTGATGGGCTCACGCTGTGAATCAGGGAAGGAAAGCCACAAAGGACACCTTCAGGACCCCTCAACAACTGGTGCCCACATCAAGCCCACCACCTTGGCACACCTGGCGTTTGTTAACCACTGGGCTTACCATCCTTTTCTTCCCCATATCACTGCTGTCCCTTCCTGAAGAGGAAGCACAGGCCCAAGCAGCTGTGCCCAGGGGCCTGCCACCTCTACTTGGGCCCCAGCCTCAGCCCACTCATCCTCAGATTGAAACTCTCTCTCCATTCCCTCTTGTTCCCTTTATATCTCTCTCCTCAGTTTTATGGGGGGCTGTGGCAAGAAAGAATTGGGGGCGGATGCCGCAGCTCAGAGACTGTCCTTTCTCAGTTCTCTCTTCCCCAGGAAATGAGGGGCTTCAGCTGCCCGGTGATACGGGTTGGGGGAGCTGGCCTCTGGCTGCTGGGATGGCTGCACATCTGGGGGCAGGGGCCAGGGAGGGAGCTGAGATGCATCACCTGCGTGTGCTGGAGAGGCAACTGGGCATGTGGGCATGTGCCTGCCCCACTGGAATTAGGGGATCTGGGGACAGGCAGAGCCCCAGAGTGGGGGCAGGCTGTGGCAGTGCCTTGGAGACAAAGCCCAGCCCCCCTGAAAAAGAAGAAAGAGCTATTTTCTAAGTCAGGAGCCTGCCCTTCTCCACAACACCCCCTTCTAGCCACACCGCAGAGCCACACACTAGCCACCCCTCCCAGCCATCCAGAAGCCACCTCCAGCTGGGCCTTCCTCTCTCTATCCCTCTCCCCAGCTGGCAGGGGCACTCCATGATGCAGCCCAGGTCCTTGTCCATGAGAACTTGCATGCGCGTGTGCGTAAACACACATACACATACACACACACACACACACACACACACACACAGACACACACATTTTATTTTTCTCAATATCTCTGCTCCACTACACACCTCCAAGGCTATCCCTGGCAACTCTTGGAGCTATGCCACTTACTTATTGTGTGGAGCCTCTCTTTTCCTCATCTGGAAAATGGAGCCAACCATTCCAAACAAGAATGTTTGAGTTTGGTTTTTTTTTTTTTTTTTTTTTTTTTTTTGCAGGGGAGCAGTAATAGGGATTGAACTCAGGGGCACTCGACCCCTGAGCCACATCACCAGCCCTATTTTGTATTTTATTTAGAGACAGGGTCTCACTGAGTGGTTTAGTATCCTGCTAAGTTGCCGAGGCTTGCTTTAAACTCCTGATCCTCCTGCCTCAGCCTCCCAAGCTACTGGCATGCAACACCAACTGGCCACTGTTTGGAGTTTTTGAAATCATTCATAGGTAATCCTTGGCCCTCAGCTCATGTTCATGGCCAAAGGCAGGGGAAACAGAAAAAACTAGGGGTTTGGAGTTCAAATAGGGGTTCTGTAGCTGACTAGCTGAGCGACCTGAAAGAGGTGACTTACTAGATCCCTGAGCCTCAGTTTCCTCATCTGAAAAGCAGGAATGATAGGACCCACTGTACAAAGCGACTCAGAGACCCTGCGGGGAGAAGCCAGCCCTGTGCAAGCTGTGAAGTGTGCTGCCAGAAGGTGAGAGCCATCTTGACGTTCCCCTCCTCCCAGACTTCCCAGCCTGAGGCCCTCCACAGGAATGCACCTCCCAGTTCCCCAGGCACCAGGAGAGCTAGGAGGTGGCTAGGGGCAAAGAGCCAGGTGGTCTGAGTGGGGCCTAAAGGTGGTCTTCAGGGGGCAGTGGACAGAGCCCTCCTTCCCACACCTCCTGCCCCCCTCCAAAGAAGCCATTCTGCAGCCATCCGAGTCCCTTGTTCTCCAGGAGGCCACCTACTCTCTGACATCATCTGTAGTCAATTCCCCCAAGGACCATCCCCAATTTTCATTTCCTCTCACTGATCCTCACACACAGTCCCTCTGCACACCTGGAATAGCCTCTGTCCCGAGCTGGCTCTGCTCACCAGATCTGTGTTGCAGCTCACAAACCCAGGCGTTCAGCTGGGACAGGCGCGCAGAGTGCATCATGTCCAGTCCCCTTCCTCCTCTGGGGCCTCATGGTGGGGATGGGAGTGGGAAGAGAAGCCAGGGCCCCACCCACCCGTTCAGCTCCTTTGTGTTGATTAGAAAAGGACACCCTCTGTAGGCAGAGGCCCTCTGGAGCAGCCTGCACAGGGTTGGTAAGCAGAAGGCAGGTGGGATTTAGGCCCCCACTCGCCCTTGGCCACGAACCTTGTGCAGTTTGCAACCTGGACCGCTCTCCACAGTGGCCCTGGCTGAGCCTAGGGAGGCATGCTCAGAAAACCGGGACTGGATGCCACCTGGAGTCCCTACAACAGAAATAATCCAAGAAGGTTATAGTACGTCCTGGAACAGCTCAGGAGATGAAAAGTCACCAAAGGAATTGATCTTCAAGCTGCATTTGAAGCAAATGTGAAGATGGAAAGGGCCTTCCATCTCTGGAATTCCTGTAGTTAGAGAGTGGGGTCCAGGGTTGGGAACAGATCGGAGCAATGGGCAGAGATAAGGTTCACAATGAAGACCAAAGGAAGACCTGGGGCCAGGCACGGTGACGCACGCCTATGGTACTAGCAGCTCCAGAGGCTGAGGCAGGAGGATTGTGAGTTCAAAACCAACCTCAGCATTTAGCAAGGCCCTAAGCAATTCAGTGAAACTCTGTCTCTCAATAAAATACAAAAAGGGCCCCGGGGTGTGGCTCAGGGTTTAAGTGCCCCTGGGTTCAATCTCTAGTACAAACAAAAACAAAAAAGAAAACCAAGGAAGACTTGGGAGTCTGTGCATTGTTGAACTTGAGGTTACATCAGGTGGTCAGGGCCCACGATGGATAAAGGGATAGGGAAGTCGGGTGCGAAACAGCTGATGGTCCTGTCTTAGGTCCTGTCACTGCCCGAGGTGGTAGAGAACTGGGTCTGTGTTCAAGTGCAGCCTCGCCCATGTGCCTGGTCTGGCCTGTGCCTCCTTCTGGCCCCAGGATCCCAAAGTTGTAAAGAATTACTAGAACAGCAAAACACATTCCGGCTTTCCCAAGGCTTGAAGGGAACCCGTTTCCATCCTCTGTCATCTACACCTGACTGATCGTTCAAGCCTAGTTCAAATATCACCTCCTCTGCGAGGCCTTCCCTGATGCCAAGCCCTGACATCTTCTCAGCTCCCATGACTTCTTGGACTCCAAGTGTCACCACACAGACATGGTTTCTCTCAGTTTCTTGAACACCCCCACCAAACTAAGAGCCTCTGAGCCTGGCTCTAGAGGACCAGGCAACGGGTTTGGTGGACGAGAGAAGCCAAGTGGACACATGCTCACACCTGGGTCTCGGAAGGACAGTCCACTGGACAACTGGGTCAAGGAGTAAAGGTTCACGGATATCCTCACAGCCAGGCCCCAGGCCATGATTGGCATCAGGGCCAGGGCTTGTCAGTGGGGGCAGGGAGGGAGGCTGGGAGGACTGGCCTATAGAGGGGGATTTCTGCCTATCCTAGCCCCTCCTCCTGCCTGTTCCCCTTCCCATAAGTCTCGTGTTAAGCTCTGGATAAGCTCCAGGAAGCCAAGGCAGAGGATATCCAAGTGACATCTGACCCGTTCCTCTGATGGGCATCGTGCCAATGTTCTGTCTTGCTCCACATGCCAGAACAGTCCCTGGAGGGCTCTGCCTGATCTTCTAGAGATCCCAGGCCCTGTTCTGTATATCCACCAGCCATTCCTCCCACCCACTCGGACTGGACCCAGCATGGCCAAGCCAGGAGAAGGGAAGCCAGGAAGCCTGACTTCTGGGATTCTGGCCTCAGCTTCACCCTTAACCTATGGGGTTCCTGTAGTCGAGTGTGTAATCCTGGCTGACCCTCCAATTGTCCTCACTGAGGACTGAAAGGCTCCCTGAAGGTGAGAGGCTCCAGAGAAGGCCAGAAGAGGACTGATTGGGTGCAGAAGCCTGGCCCGGGCCCCAGGCTGAGGAAGCATGATCCTGATGAGCTATTGCAGACCCAGTATCTCAGCTCAGCTCCTGCTTCCTGCGCAGGCCCCCAATTAGCCTGGTGCTTTGTTCTCAAGTGCGTTGGTCAGATCGCTTGGCCTGTACCTCCGGGATGAGGGAGGGAGGGGGAGGAAAAGAAGGAGGGGGAGGGGGAGGGCAGGATTAGGGGGGAGAGCAGGGGGGAGGGGGGAGAGCAGGGGTTAGGGTGGGGGCGGGGATGGGGAGCCAAAGGAGGAACTCCATGCTAATTAAGTCTCATTAAAAAAAGAAGACGACGATGAGGAATAAGGAGAAGAAGTAAGAAAACCGAGTGGAGGCAGAGGGAGAGGCTTGCTGAGGAAGCAGAATAGCGGAGGGAGGGAGGGAGGGAGGGAGGGAGGGAGGGAGGGAGGGAGGGAGAGAGAGAGAGAGAGAGAGAGAGAGAGAAGCGCACAGGCACATGCATGCCCACAAAAAGACATGCGCACACACACCCCTCTCCCTTCTGGCAGGCTGTGCCCTGCTTCCCGCCCTTGGCCCTGCTCTGCAGCAGCCTGGCACCATCCAGCTTAGGCCCAGAAGCCTGGGCTGCCTTCTGGTGCCCAGGGCTGTGGCACTCAGGACCCAGCAAACTCAGACTCCAGTCCTGGCTCAGCGCCTCCCAAGCTCTGGGATTTGGGCTAATCTCCTCCCGGGACCTCAAATATATAAACCTCATATACATAAACTATCTATCTATATATCTATATATATCATATATATATATATATATATATATATATGATATATATATATATATATATATATATATATATATATATATATCTCCAGCCATTGTCTTAGAACTTCCTTTGGCTGTTCTCTGTTCTTAGAACTCCTGTTTCCTGCATCCCATGTTTTCTTTTTTGGATTATCCTTTAATTTAAAAAAAAATTAGTTATACATGGACACAATATCTTTATTTTGTTTATTTATTTTTATGTGGTGCTAAGGATCAAAGCCACTGACTCACGTGTGCAAGGCAAGTGCTCTGCACTGAACCAGCCCCATCCCTTCATTTTAGTAATATTGTTAGTCTCTTGAGAAAAGATATTTGGGACATAAGATTTGGAAATCTATATGAAAATGATTAGTTGATGGAATTTCAGGTTGAATATAATCTAAATACATTGCTTGATATTTTTTGGCAGTTTCAATATTATTCTGATTCTTGACTTTATATTTGTCTTATTTTTCCTCTTTTAGAAGCTTTTTATCTCTGATCTAACATTTCAGGATGATATACATTTAAAAATTTTCACTTATTCTGTTATATAGTTGTATATTTGTTTCTTTCAGTTCTTTTTTTAAGATTTATTTTCTTTTTAGTTATATATGACAGTAAAATGTATTTTGACTTATTATACATATATGAAATATAACTTTCCATTCTTATGGTTGCATAGAGTGTGTCCAATTAATTTTATTCTATTCCCCTCCCTTCCTTTCATTCCCATTTGCCTAATCAAATGAACTTCTGTTGTTTCCCTTGCCCCTTATTGTGTGATAGCACCCATAGAGCAGAGAACATTCAGCCTTTGGTTTTTAGGGATTGGCTCATTTCACTTAGCATGATAGTCTTCAGTTCCATCCACGTACCGACAAATGCCATGATTTTATACTTCTTTATGGTTGAGTAATTGTATATTTATACCACAATTTCTTTATCCATTCATCTGTTAAAGGCACGTAGGTGGGTTCCAGAGCATAGCTATTGTGAAATGAGCTGTTGTAACCGCTGATGTGGCCACATCACTCTAGCATGCTGATTTTACGTTATTTGGGCATATGCCAAGGAGTGGGATTACTGGGTCAAATGGTGGTTCTATTCCAAGTTTTCGGAGAAATCTCCATGTGCCAATTTGCAGTCCTACCAGCAATATATTAGTATACCTTTCTCCCCACATCCCTGCCAATATTTGTTATTACTTGTATTCTTGATAATTTCCATCCTGGCTGTCCTTCAGTTCTATGAATTCTTTTAAACATTATTTCTTTGATATTCCCCTCTTTGATTTTCCCTGGTCTCCCCTTCTGGAATGATTATAATTGGATATTAGGCTTATTTATTTATTTTCATATTTGCCATCTGTTTTCCATTTTCTTTGCCTTTTGTTCTATTTTTCAGGAGAATCCTTCATTTTATCTTGATTTGCTTTTTCCTCTTGTTTTGATTGTCATCATTTTGATTTCAGTGTTTTGATCTTTAAAAATTTCTTAACATCCTTTTGCTTGGTGTATGTGATATTATCTCTAATTTAAGCAATGAAGATAACAATAGACTTTTTTAAGAGCTGTATGAAAATTAAGAGCAATCATACCAGTACATCACTTAGAAAAGTCCCTGGTACACAGAAAGCACTCAGTCATGTTAGCTTTTTTTCCTTAAGGGTATCAGAGATCTTTTGAAGTTTTGTTCTGTGTCTGTATTTTCTGTTGTGGGTGTTTTGTCATCGTTGTTTTTGTCTTTCTTATTGGATGGAACCTTTTCTCAAGTGTCTAAGGGGTTCAATAAGTGAACAGTTTTTTAAAACCATGACACTAAGAAGGTTACCCAAAGCTCTCTAGTTGTGGTTTTGGTGGATTGCCCTGGAGTCTTCCCTAAAGGATGTTCACGCCTTCACTCTTGGACAGTGTGATTTACATGAATTCCCTATTCTGCGGGGAGAGCCCTTGACGTCAGTCATGTTTAAGTGCCCCCCCCTTTGGATTTATTCACTTTTCCAGAAAAAAAATATTTTCCAATTACTTTCCTTGGGAGAAGGAGTTTAGATAATAGGTATTATTGGAACCTATGTGGATAGTAGGTTATAGGTCTCACCCCAAAAAACATTTTATTTATTTATTTCTTGGTGAGGTGCCTCATTCTTGTCCTATACCATACCTGACTCTGTTAAGTTGGAGCATGTTCCTTTCAGTTTCTTCAGAGACCAAAGTCTGATGTCTCGTAGAGTCATTGCAAGGAGAGGCAGGTTCCTTGGAGATCAGACTACTTTATGTACTTTCATATAAAAGTTTTAAGTCTTGTAAATACATGATTCATCTATGCATTTCATATTTCTAACTTCTAAGCTTTTAAGGCACTTTGGAGAAAATATACTAGCTTCTTTTAGGAAGTCCCTTGGATTTCTGAGCTGCTGAGATAGTGACCTTTTTAAAAATTTTTCAGGGGCTGGAGATGTGGCTCAATTGGTAGCATGCTCACCTAGAGTGTGTGAGGCACTTGGTTTGGTTCTCAGCACCACATAAATGTGAAATAAAGATACAGTGTCCATCTAAAAACTAAAGAAATAAATATTTAATTTTTTTCTTTTGTATTTCTGGGAATTGAAACCAAGGGGAGTTCTCCCACTGAGCTACATGCCCAGCCTTTTTTACATTTTATTTTGAGACGTGTCTCACAACACTTGAACTTGCAACTCTATTTTAGCCTTTCTGGTAAACTGAGCCTCCAAGCCCAGTTTAATGACTTTCTGAATCTGTTTTCTACCTTCCAAAAATAGGTAGTTATCACTTGACATTTGTCTTTTTTAATATTCTCTCTTGATGTTGTGGGTTTTTTAAAAAAAAATTTAATGTTTATTTTTGATAAGTTTTTGGGAAGGGGCTGTTCTAGCATGTTTTAAAATCTAGTATGTATTTGCTTTCATCACTGTTAATTTTCCTTTTATTTTTTACTTCCTAGGATTCTTTGGATTTCCTATTTTTGTAATAGGTTTCTCATAAATCTATCAAGTTCTGTGAGTTATCCCAAAAGGCTTTTAAAAAATAAATAAAAATAAACAAATAAAGATATTGTGTCTATCTACAACTTAAAAAAAAGATTCTATCTTACCTCAGTCAGAATGGCTAGCATCAAGAATATAAAAAATAGCTGGACACTGTAGCATATGCCTATAATCTCAGTGTCTTGAGAGGCTGTAGCAAAATCTATACATTAACTTCAATGGTGCTATCTTTGTTAAATTTTACAAATCAAGAGTGTTAGTGATCCCTTCCTTTATTTCTCTGAAGCTATTTGAGTTTAAATTAAGCAAAAGTATATAAAATAAAAATTTTAGTTCCTAGGCTGGAGATGGAGCTCAATGGTAGAGCACTTACATGCCTAGCATGTGTGAGTCCTTGGGTTCAGTCCTGATGCCATCAAAAGTAATAATAATAAAAATAATACTTAAGTTTCTGAGTCTGACTAGTCACAATTTAAATACTCAGTAGCCATCTGTGGCTAGTGGCTGTCATAGCGTGCCACATAAATCGAGCATATTCCCATTATTATAGAAAGTTGAATTGGCAGTACTATTCTAGAATTTTAATATTTTCTTTAAATATATCTTTTGTCCTTGATGAAATTAAAATCAGTGTATTCATTTGTTATTCATCACTACTATAAAGTATATTAAGTATCTAATGATAATAAATGGCATTATATGAAAAGGATATTGTAGAGAAATGTGGACAGGCCACATGTGCGATGAAGAGTTGTCCTTGCCTCCAGGTTGGTCTTTTGCTTTGTGAGGTTGAAAACGTTTATTTTATTATTTTGTCTTAACCATTTCAGATTCTGAGGGAATTGAGTCTTATTAACTAAGCTTATAAGAGATTAAATGCTAGTTTTAATATTTGTGGGGCTTTTGCCCTTTTTGTGACTAGAATATTTATAACCTATATCCAAGTACTACTGTAGAGAACCTGGGAAGTCAAATTAATCAAAAATTTGATACTAGAGTGACGAGAGAGCCAATAAAATGGAAGAAAATATTTGCCAGCTCCTTCAACAGAGGATTAATATCCATATAAAAAACTCAAAATATATAAAGAACTCAAAAAACTTAGCACCTAAAAAACAAATAGCCCAATCAATGGATCAGCAAATGAACAGACACTTGTCAAAGAGGAACAGATGTCCAATAATTACATGGAAAAATGTGCATCTATATCTGTCAGGGAAATGCAAATCAAAACTACATTAAGGTTTCATCTTGTGGGAGCTGGGGTTGTGGCTCAGTGGTAGAGCGCTCACCTAGCATGCATTAGGCATTGGGTTTGATTCTCAGCACCACATAAGAATAAAAGTATTGTGTTCACCTACAACTAAAAAATATATATATTTAAACAACAACAAGAAGAAGATTCCATCTCCAGACTGGAGTTGTGGTCCAGTGGTAGAACACTTGCCTAGCATATATGAGGCACTTCAATGTTCAGCACCACATAAAAATAAATAAATAAAGATATTGTGTCTATGTACAACTAAAAAAAAAGATTCCATCTTACCCCAGTCAGCATGGCTAGCATCAAGAATATAAAAAATAGCTGGACACTGTAGCATATGCCTGTAATCTCAGTGACTTGAGAGGCTGAGGCAGAAGGATCACAAATTTGAGGCCAGCCTCAGCAACTTACTGAGTCCTTGTCTCAAAATAAATAAAAAGGATAGGGGATGTAGCTCAATGGTAAAGTGCCCCTGTGTCCAATCCCCAGTACAAACACAAAAACAAACAAAAAATAAATGCTGGTATGGACCTGTGAGAAGAGGAACTCTTATACACTGTTGATGGGAGTGTAAACTAGTACAGCCACTGTGGTAATCAGTGGGGAGTTTCCTCAAAACCTAAAAATAGAAATATCATATGATCTAACTGTACTACTCCTGGGTATATACCTGAAGGATACCTGCATACCTATGTTTATTGCAGCACATATCATATTAACTGTTATGTGCTATCAGCCTAAGTGCCTGTTGATGAATGAATAAAGAAAATGGAGATGATATACACAATGGAGTATTATTCAACTATAGAGAAAAATGAAATCGTGATCTGTAGGCAAATGGATAGAACTGGAGAAAAACATGGTATAAGAAATAAGCTAGACTCAGACAAATATCACATGTATTGTCATGTGTGATCCAGAGGGAAAAAGATAAAGTAGAAGGGAGACTATTAAGAAAAATGGCATCATCGGGGGAAGGATTGAAAGGAGAGTGGGTGAGAAAGGGCAATTATGAATATACAAGTGTGAATATACCACAATGAAACTTGTTATTCTGTATAATTAAAATGCACTGATAAAAATTTGGTTTTGGATTGGGCCTGTGCAGTGACCCCAAACCTCATGTCTTTCAGTTTAATTGCATCTCCTTTGCTTGAATTGTATTAAATATACATGGAAAATTCTTGTAATTTGTGTCAATCTTTATATCCTCCATGCAGAATCCCACCCTTGTATTCTACATCAGTGCTTTGAAAAATAGGTTGTTATACAATTTAGGCCTCAAAATACGTGGCTATCATACCTGAACTTGAGTTTTCCAAGTTTCTGTTACTGAGGTACTTAACAGACTGCATTTAGCATAGAGAACTATAATAACTATTGAGCTACCTTATGTTGCTTTCATTGTTATTGTTGGAAGGTGACCATCTAAACTGTAGATAAGAGGAACGGTGCTGGTTATATGAACTGGTTTTATGTCCTGCTATTTTGCTAAATTATTGTATTTAAATTTTTCTAATTTCCTGAGTAATCTAAGTATACATTCTATTTCTAAAAATTAATACATTCCCCTTTTGTTAAATTATTATTTTCCTATTCAATAGTTCAAACATACTGTTGTATTATCATTTTTATTAGTATGTTAATGGAGTTTGGTTTATCTTTAGGTCTCCTACCTTAAGTTAATTGATACCAGTTCTGAGCATCTAAAGTCCCCCAAATGGCAATCCCCAAAGGTTAAGTTTCTGAATTTTGAAATACTGAAAGTTGAAATTCCCAAAACCACAGTTCCCATTGTGGATACACAGGGGTAGGGGGGTATTTATATGAGAATAGTAGAAATTTGATGATAGGTAGGAAAGGGATTGGTGCTTTTACAGTTGTATATGAGATAGCTGCATAATGATATATAGAATGAATATTGGAAACCCAGTGAAACATTATTTTGGGTGTGTCTGTGAGGGTATTTCCAGTGGAGATTAGTAAGAGATTCTTGAGTGGACTAGAATCAGAAGATCCAGAAGCATAGCACACTGGATGGGACAATTTAATAGGGACTTCCTTTCATGTATAAATGAATTGTAGAAGAATTTTTTAAACAGAGCAGTACTAGTTAGAAAATGAGCATGAATGGAGTTTTGAGGAACACCATGTGCCCTAAAAGAAAAAAGAAGCTAATTATTATGATGTAAGACTTCAAAATATAATTAAAGATTGCCAGATCTTGTAGACTCCTCTTGCAGTTGCCAATTCTCTATTCTTGCGATACATTTTTTTTCACATGTCAGATTTTCTTTATAGTTTTTTTTAATTGAAATGCATTTTTAAATAATTTGCTATAGTGGGTATTTCATCTAGTATCATTTCTAATAGGGAGGTATAAATTGTGTAAAGAATTTTTTGAGTTCTAATTTGTTGTATGCATTTTCACAACATTGACTCTATGGGAGCATGGAATGTGTAAAAATGTAAAAAAATTCCTCGGTAAATGAAGAGGTGTTCTTTTTTGTACATCTGTGTTTATGAAAGATTAACTCTGTCAGTATCGCCACTGTTTAGGTCATGACCTCTTGTGGGTTTTGATTGATTTAATCAAGAAACTTAGATTATTCATCTTTGTATTTCATACAACCATTCTTCTAACTCTGGGTACACAGAATTACCAGTTATAATGATATGCATTTGTACATTTACCCTGTTAACCTATTGAGTAGTTTGTATGCTCATAATTCATTATCTGTGCAGTTGTTTGTAGTATATTTGAGTGTTCTTGCAAAAAATATATATTATTGTCTATTATAATTTGTAAAATGAAGTAATCTGACTAATAAGGAAATGAAAGTGTAACAAGGTTAAATAATTTATCATTATTAAATGGCAAAGGAAGATTAAAAGTGACTAGATGTTGAGTTGACTTTTTTGGAATTTGATTTCTACTTTGTATCACTATTGTGAAGAACAGAAAAGATTTATATTCATAATATAGGTATATGAAATTGCTTTGTAAGAGTGCAGAAGATAGATGTTATCATTGCCTCTTGTTAGTATATTTCAGTATAATTTATGTTAGGTATTTGGTCTGTGAAAATGGCAAAAGTAACTTTGGAAAAAAATCACAGTAGAATGTGTTATTTGTATTTTAAAAAGTAAACTCACATACTTAAAATAATAAAGTTTATAGTATTGGTTTTATTTTAGGAATTAAAGCTTTCTTCAAATGTTTCTTGCAAAAACAAATACAGTTTATATCTAATAGAAGGGCAAAGATATCTGGAATTATATTTGAGTTGGCAGACATTTATCTAGTTTAATGAACTTGATAAGGAAGAGAGGGCTGGGTGTGTGGCTCAGTAGTAGAGCACTTGCCTAGCATGTTAAGGTTCTGGGTTCAATCCCTGAAATCTTCTCTTCAAATCTAGCAGAAGTACTTTCTGAAGAGATAAGAGATAAAGGATGATTACATGAAAAATCATAAAAAGTTTCAATCAGAATCCATGAAACAGTGACAGGACGGACAATATTTTAAATATCAAGTAATTGTATGTTCTAAAATATTAAACACAGTATTAATGTAGTAGTTTTAATAACTTTTAAATTTGAAAGCACTGGGAAAAAGATTATAGGCCACTTTATGAAAATAAATACAAATAGCAAATAACAGGTGAGCTCAAGGCTTCTTATCCATTAAATACATGGCAAGGATTTAAACTAGGTTTAATTGGCTATACCTGCACTGCCTCTCAAAAGGTTTCTCGGGGCTGAGAGAGCAGCTCAGTTGCACATGATTCCGGGATTCTTTTTTTTTTTTTTTTAAAGAGGGAGAGATAGAGAGAGAGAATTTTTTAATATTTATTTTCAGTTTTTCAGTGGACACAACTTCTTTATTTTATTTTTGTGTGGTGCTGAGGATCAAACCCAGCACCCCGTGCATGCCAGGCAAGCACGTTATCGCTTGAGCCACATCCCCAGTCCAATTCTGGGATTCTTACAATCAGCTTTTCTTAATTTCTTAAACTTTTGATTATACCAGATACGATCTTTTGAGAGAAAAATTAATCTTTATAATTCAAAATAACTTCAGGTTTGGTGAAATACTCATGGCCATGCTCACAGCATTCAGATTCATGATCACAGCCTCTTTGCTTTTCATTGACCTGTTATTTCCATTTTTTTCTTCTTGCTTTTCTTTGTAGAACTATCTATTGGTAATGAGATTGTTTTAAAGTATGCTGTTTTTATTCCTCTTGTTACTGACAAGAGTGAATATTTCATAACCATTTCTCTCACACTCTCTCTCTCTCTCTCTCTCTCTCTCTCTCTCTTTCTCTCTGGTTAGTCTGTAAGTTTCTTTCTCTCTCTCTCTCTCTCTCTCTCTCTCTCTCTCTCTCTCTCTGGTCAGTCTGTAAGTTTCTTTCTCTCTCTCTCTCTCTCTGGTCAGTCTGTAAATTTCTTTCTTTCTCTCTCTCTCTCTCTGGTCAGTCTGTAAGTTTCTTTCTTTCTCTCTCTCTCTCTCTCTCTCTCTCTCTCTCTCTCTCACATACACACACACACACACACACACACACACACACACACTAATTTTTTTTTGTTTTTGTCTTCTCCAACTTTTTCTGAGTCCTAATGTCTTTTTTTAAATTTAGTGCTGATTTTCAAAATCAGTGCCTCACACATGCTAGGCAAGCACTCTACCACATAGCTACAACCCCAGCCCAGTCCAACTGTCTTGATCCGAGAATTTTAGTATGTTGGCCTGGAAAATTCTGCCATCGTAAGTCATATTCTAAGCCTTGTATACAACAACATAGATTATTTCAGAAGGAGAATTTTAAGACATTCTTTTTTATTGGGGGGGGGGCAGCTATGGTGGATACCAGGGATTGAACCCAGGGCCACTGGGCTACTGAGCCACATCCCTAGCCCTATTTTGAATTTTTATTCAGAGACAGGGTCTCACTGAGTTGCTTAGTGTCTCACTGTTGCTGAGGCTAGCTTTGAACTCAGGATCTTACTGAATTTTAAGACATTCTTTTAGAAAATTTGCTTATAAAATGTGATACGTAATGTATTACAAAAATAAAGAAAAAAGCCTGTGATCAGAATCAGAAGGCTAATTATGTATTTAATAACATCAAAGAAAAACAAATATGAGATAATTTATGCACTTGTCATATTTTTTCCTATAATTTAGAAGATGACAACCCATGCTTATCTGTATCACTACCTTCCATCTTTCTTAAATACAGCATTGATAGTTATTTTTTTTTTATTTTCTGGGTTTCATCATCATAATGAAAGATTGTTTATTAGTCACTCCCACATATATAGTTAAGTCCTATACAGTATACTGCAAAATGTATAGATGCACACACACATATACACACATACACACATATGATATCAATTAATTTAAAGGATGGTATCTGTATTTATATAATTATTTAAAGATGGGATTTTACTGCATTGCCCCAGCTGGACTAGAACTCCTGGGCTGAAAGAGTTTTTCTGCCTCAGTCCTCTTAGTAGCTGGGAATGATACATCCTGCACCTGGCATGTGGGATGATTGCTAATTACTAGTTCAGTCTCTTAATACTTGTTAACATTTCATACAATATAGTTTGTGTTCCATAAACATGAATTTCTCCCTTAATCTCATCTAATTTTCTGACCTTTATCATTAGATAAAAGACTTTAATTTATTGCCTTGACTGGAGGAAAATAAGAAACCCAAACAGAATTAATCCTAATGTTTAGATTTTTATAGTTATTTTATTAATATATATTATTAAAGCAATTATATCTTTATACACCAAGGATAGCATTTTTTTACTGTGAAAGGGGGCAACTGGTTGCTTATATTCTTCAGAGAAAATAGAAACAAAGATTTTGTCTATATATGAAACAAAAAAATGACTTAAATGTCTTCATTCAAGGGGTTAGGCATTATAGTTTTTTTAAAGAAATTGTTTTCAGTCTGATTTTTTTATCATTTTTCTTTTTCCTGGATATTTAATATTTATGGTTTTCATGTTCTAAAACTTTTTTCTTATTTTATATTAGTAGAAGAAGCTGTAATTCACATTTTATGGTCACCTATATAGTAGACAAAAGAACTAAGAATTTAAAAAAAATTGCAAATCTTTAAAGGTGGGAAAAACGCTTTCTAGCTTATAGTACTCATTTTTTTTATATTTTATACACTCTTGTCTTAGTCTCTTCATTTAGTGCAATGAAAATTTTATCTTTTAAATCAAATAACATTGAATATTTACAACATTGCAAGATAGTATGTTTGGGGACAGAATAGTGTATTTGTTTATGAATCTACTGAGCATAACAGCTATATAATCTAGTACATAAAGTGCAAGAATTCTGCTTTTGTATCCTCAATATAAGCCAAGTTGGAAGCACTTAGTAGGAATTTAATGAATTCTTATTGAATGTATAAATGAAGATTTATGCCCGTAGGGGATTTATAATCTGGTTGGAGATGAAATGAACCATAAACACTTGGAAAATTAAATGAAAGCAAGAAAATAATTACATAAGAATCCTGGCTTAATGAGATTAATTATATAAAGTGTTTAACAGAGTGCCTAATACATAGTAAATACTTTGAAGTGCTTATTTTCTTCTCTTTTGACTAAACACTTAAAGTTCCATAAAATGATATTTACATGTAGAGATTTGTTTTGTTTTTAAATGATAATAAATGCTCTTGAGTTTCAGAGAGATTACTATGAGCTGAGTGGGCCCAAATTTGAAAATTGGTAGAATATGAAAAGAAAAGGTGTTTGGGGAGGTTAGCAGGAAAAGGGAAAGGCAAACAGCAAGGCATGGACCTGGAAAAGTTCAGTTCTATCTGAAGATTCATTGCTTCAGTTGAAGCACAGTGTGTGAGTAGGGATTATGAAAGGTGAAGCTAGGAAGAGTAGTTTGGGACAGATTGTGGATATCCTTATTCTGCTGGGAAGAGGCTTGGTGCCACAGTCGGGCTGGGCACAAATAACCGAGCCACCACAAAGCCTTGTAAATTCAAACAGCCACTCTTTATTCCCCAACTGTCACCGGCACTGCACACACCACAGGGGAAACCCACTCCCTCCACTGGGCTTCGTCCAATCTCCCGGAAACCCTCCCCCCAGAACTCATGGGAACTCCAAAGTAGCAGGCGCCTGAGGCAGCAAGAGCCGCCCCATTGCCCAACAGTAAAGGTTAAATATACAATTCAATCAATCCAGCATCACAGCAATTATATACAGCTTAACTCAAATCATCATCTCAATGGTTCACTGGCATCACCTTTCATCCATTCCCTCTGGCAAATGCCAGGTGTCATTCTGACTGGGACGTGTCTCTCAACAGGCTGGAATTTATATGACATCTGATATTTGTAGGTTTGTACATAGAGAATGAATGCTTTAAATATAGAAAAGTAGGCCCCTTGAAGAATGCTACTTTAAGGATTAATGTACATATCAAAGGAATTTTATTGGTTTAAAATGTGTTTAGAACCCCTTTGGAGCCATAAACAACATCATACATTATAGAAGACTTGCCATTTGCATGCCATGCTTTCTGAGACCATTTCAAATCCTCAGATTTTAACATTGTAAGATTTTTGTTCAAATCTTTACTTGCTCTGAATGTATTTCTATTGAGTCTTATGTTTCTTGTATATACTACTATTCTACATGTTAATATTCTTTTCAACTTTAGTGAATGTTTTATTTTACTTTATGAATTATTTTTGACAGGTTGGAGTATTTGGCGAATCAGTTCAATGATTGTTTTTTTTTAATCATTTGGTGGACTTGTTCACATTAGCTACAAGTTATTACCAAATTTGATAATACGTTCCTTTTCAGGTTAAGAGCTATCATTTTCTTAGTCTTTACATTTTCCCTTCTTCCAATATTGTTATTAAGAGTTTGGCTTTCTTTGGTGGTGATGAGGAAGACACTCTTTATGAAGAAACAGTGTGGGGGCTGGAGTTGTGGCCCACTGGTAGAGTGCTTGCCTAGCATGTGCAAGCACTGGGTTTGATCCTTAGCACCACATAAAGATAAATAAATAAAATAAAGATAATGTGTCTAACTACAACTAAAAAAATAAATTTTAAAAAAACGAAACTCAGGGTTTTAAAAAATAACATTTTTTATTAGTTGCTGAAGACAATACAATGATGTTGACATATCATACGTTTGATTCAAATAGGGTATGAATTCTCATTTTTCCACATGTACAAATTGCAGGATCACATTGGTTATACATCCATATGTATACATACAGCTATCTTAGTGTCAGTTGTATTCTGCTGCCCTCCCTATCCACCCCCTCCCAGCTCCTCCCTCCCATCGCCTCTCTCTACCCATTCTACTGTGACACTTATTCCTCTCTCTCTTTTCTTCCCTTCCCCCTCACACCTTCTTATATGTATTTTGTATAACCATCTTCCATGCAATTCCCTTTCTCCCTCCCATTCCCTCCCACCTCTTTTCCTTGTTTTGTGGTAATCTTCTTCTCATGCTCTTCCTCCCTACACTGTTTTGAGTCACCTCCCTTATATCAGAGAAGACATTCAGCATTTGTTTTTTTAGGGATTGTCTAACTTTGCTTAGCATAATCTGCTCTAATGCTACCCATTTCCCTGCAAATGCCATGATTTTGTTATTTTAGTGCTGAGTAATATTCCATTGTGTATAAATGCCACATTTTTTTTATCCATTCATCTGTTGAAGGGCATCTAGGTTGGATCCACAATCTAGCTATTGTGAATTGTGCTGCTATGAACATTGATGTGGCTGTGTCCCTGTAGTATGCTCTTAGGTACACTTGTATATTGCTGGTGGGACTGCAAATTGGTGCAGCCAATTTGGAGGGCAGTATGGAGATTTCTTGGAAAGCTAGGAATGGAACCACCATTTGACCCAGCTATTCCCCTTCTCGGACTATACCCCCAAAATAACATTTTTTAGTAATTGCCTTTGAACTTTGAGATATAAATGAAAAACAGTAGGCTAAACTCATGCATTTTTAGTCTTTGAATTAGGTCTTAGCCTCTCCCTTGCCTTCACAAAGTCATGGGTAACCATGAGTGTCATAGTCTGATATACTGAATATATTCGTAGAATTCTTCCCTTGATCAATATCTTCTTTTCTCACACTTCTTTGTGTGCCTGTATCTGTGTGTGTGTAGATGTGTATACCATATGCATCTTGTTTTGTATTTTTTCAGTGAACTTTCTAGCCCCTTGAGCAAACATCAAGAACATTTGTAAAGACTTGATATTTAAGAGAGTAAAATGTGCTGTGGGTACCGATTGGTTGGGAACCCAAGTGAACCTTTATGAGATTGAAGAAACCTACTGCTGGGTGGTTATTTATATACTGTCATAAGGCAATGATATGGATATAATTAATTTAGTGATTGGGTAGTTGAGGGTTTTCTGTATGGGAAAACCAGTATTTGTTATCAGACATTTGAAGATGGCTTTGTGAAAGAGTGCACCACTCTTTCCTATAGTATTTCAGAGGTAATATGTCATCTAAAAACTTCCTAATCTTTTTTGAAAAGGAATGATAGACAAATAAATGTAAACAGTACAGGAATTTTTCTATGCTAGTTACAGAATAAATACCAGGTCAAAAGTTTTTGAAAAGAGCAACAATTCTATATTTGTCTCCAAAATTAAATAGATGTCCCATTGCATTTTATTTGTGTTTGTTTTTATATTCACTGCTTTTGCCTGTAACTGTTTCTATTGTAAGTACATCTATCATATGTTATTTGTACTCATGGTGTATATGACATGTTACATGTACTGGACTGTGAATACTGTTTTATTTCTATTGTTAGTCTTTTAATCCAGTAACTGTGGCTAGTACAGAGTAGGTGCTTGATTAATATTGTGAGTTGAATGAATGTGAGTATTTGACTGTATCATTTGAATTATCATTTATTAGAACACTGTACTATCTTATCTTAGCTTTTCTTGTGGACTGGTCATGTACCCTAACTAGATTGGAAATGTGTTATGAGTAGGAACTTGATTTTGTCTTTCCTAAATTCTTCTTTATAACACTTTGGGCTGTAGTGGGTAATAGGTATTCTCAAACATGTGATTGAACTGAAATATGTTGGTAGTTTTTATTTCCTTATCAGGGGATTCCTAAAAACACAGTCATTAATAAGAAATTTGGAAGAGATTCAAAAAGCCAGTATATATACTAGTCTGCCAGCTTGTGGGCTTGTGTAAGATCCCATACTTTCATGGAGTAAAGAGTTGTGGTTCTGGGTCCTTGCTTTTGAGTGGCCTACTTGCTTTATTTTGGTCTTCTACCTGTGTCACAGATGATGTAAGTCAGTGGCTCTTCCAATGTGGTCTCAGATTAGAATATCACCTAGGTACTTGCTAAAAATGCAGACTTTCCTGCCCCCTCCAGATCTACTAAATCAGAAACTCTGAGGGTGGAGCTCAATCTGTGTTTTAATTAGTCCTCTAGGTAATTTTGATGGTGAAGTTTGATGTCACCATGTGATTTAACTATCTTTAAGAGAGAGGGCTTATGTGCTAGAGAAAACCCAACTAGCAGCCTAGATTAAAGAGCATAAGTAATTTAAAGGTTTTTAGAGGAAGTTAGGTATAGTTTACAAGAAGGCATTAAGATGTAAAGCAGGGGCTGGGATTGTGGCTCAGTGGTAGTGTGCTTGTCTAGCACATGTGAGGCACTGGGTTTGATCCTCAGCACCACATAAAATAAACAAAGGTATTATGTTCGTGTATAACTAAAAATATATATTAAGAAAGATGTAAAGCAAATTATTGAAACTTCATTGTATGCTATATTTTAGCTTAAGTAAACCATATTATGGATTTTCAAGTATTTCTCTTTTTATGTGTGATTTTGTGTCTAAATTGAAAGATGAGAACTTTAGTTAAGTTTTCTGTATGTTATTTTGGATATTTATAGGAGTGAATGTTCTTTTTCTCCCATAGCAGATGACTGAGAAACAACTGAAAAGTATTCAACACTTTGTGTGTTTTCTTTTTGAGTATGCTTTTTTCAGTGATGTAACTGATTTTGAATTCAAATCTTTTTAAAAAATATTTTATTTGTTCTAATTAGTTATATATGACAGCTGAATGCTTTTCAACTCATTGTACACAAATGGAGTAAAGCTCCTCTTTTCTCTTGCTATGCACGATGTAGAGTCACACTGTTCATGTAATCATACATGTACATAGGGTAATAATGTCCCTCTCCTTCCAACATCCTTCCCATCTCATACTACCTCCACTTCCCTACCTCCCCTCTACCCAATCCAAAGTTCCTCCATTCTTCCCTACCCCCCAACTTCATTATAAATCATCATCTGCATAACAGAAAACATTTGGCCTTTGGTTTTTAGGGATTGGCTTATTTTGCTTAGCATGATATTCTCCAACTCCACCCATTAATCCACAAATGCCATAATTTCATTCTCCTTTAAGGCTGAGTAATATTCCATTGTGTATTCAAACCACATTTTCTTTATCCATTCATCAATTGAATGGCACTGAGGTTGGTTCCATAGGTTGACTACTGTGAGTTGAGCTGCTATAATCATTGATGTGGCTCTTTCACTGTAGTATCCTGATTTTTAGTCCTTTGGGTTTGGGTATAAATTAATTAAAATGCTTTTTAATTTTAGAGTACAAGGTAGTTAAAAATTGTGTCAAGTACATTTAAAATATTTTAGTTTATTAGATACAATGCATGCAGATAAGCCTGCTTATGTATGGAAGATTTCTATTCCTTTTACAAGTTGAGTATCCCTTATCTGAATACTTGGGAACAAAAATATTTCAAATTTCAAAATTTTTTGATTATGGAATATCTTCATAGACTTTACTGGTTGAACTGTTCTAATAGGAAAATCCAAAGTCCAAGATGTAATATGGAGTGCAAAAGGTTTCAGATTTTTGAGCATTTTGAATTTCATATTTTTGGATTAGGGATGCTCAATATATATATATATATATATATATATATATATATATATATATATATATATATTCTTTTGACAAATAAGAATTTTTAAAAAATAGATCTGGCATGATGGTGCACACTTATAATCCTGGTGTGGGAAGCTGAGGAAAGAGGATGGCAAGTTTGAAGTCACCCTCAGCAACTTAGTGGTGCTATAAGCAACCTAAGTGAAACTCTGTCTCAAAATTTTTTAAAAAAAGGGCTGGGGATATGGCTCAGTGGTTTAGTGTCCTTGGGCACAATCCCCAGTACCAAAAATAAAAAAAAATAAATAAAAATTAGTTTGCTATTTACCATGTAGACTAAATGGTAAAATACCTACATAATATTGTTTTGTCTTTTTTTCTAGTGGTTGGGAAATGGAAGATCTAATCTTAGATATACTACGTTAAAAAAAATTATAAAGCATCCCGGAAGTTGTTTTTTCAAATATTTATTTAGTTGTAAATGAACACGCAGTATCTTTATTTATTTTTATGTGGTGCTAAGGATTGAACCTGGTGCCTCACACATGACAGGCAAGCACTTTACCACTGAGCTACAGCCTCAGCCCCTATCCTGGAAGTTTAACACTTAATTTTTTTTAAAAAAATAATTCCAGAGATTTCTTTTCAAAATATGCTATTATCATTAGCTGTAATCGTACACATAAATGGCAATATGATAAATTGTGCCTGCTTTTTATTTAAACTCTGGAAAGTTCAGGGGAGAACACTCTTAAGAATATTGATTTCTGAAAAAGTAGTCAAAATATAACAATGATATGTCAAGAACTATACCTTAAAAAAAGTAGCTGAAATCATCACTTCTGTACTACTCAGTAAGTTTGGAGACCACTAACTCTCTTATTAGAGGTCTCTGTTCTGGAAGGAACTTTATTGTGAAGATGAGAAGGGAGAACTTTTAAGGAACCTTGCAAGCTATTCCATTTTCTGGTAACCTTATACATTAGGTGTATGCCTTAAGCTTTTATTGTGATAGTTTACTTAGGTCTTGGACCATCACCTTAGTTCATTTGTGAGAATGCTATTACCTTTAGGGATATAATTCAACTAATCTCTTGGTGCTTCTTTTTATTTCTCTCTAAAACTAATGAGTGTAGACAGAAACATCCAAGGCAGTCTACAAATTGGTGGGCTTATGAGACTGAATCTGATGAATGAGTATTGTTTGGTTGTAATAGGTTTCAGTTACAACACTCTGCCTGTGATGGTACATCCTTCCCAAGGTTGAAGGGGATGATGCATGTAAACGTAGGTTTAACTCCAGTTCCTTTGTCTCTCAGTTACCTCGTTACCTATGGAAACATTCATAGTTACTATATACTTGTGAATTTTTCTAGAGATAATACCTTCATGTAGAGGCATATGATGTCTTTACCTTTTTCTATTTTGGAAAGACACCTGGATGGTTTTAAACATTGTTCTATGTCTGGCTTTTTTTCATGAACTCTATCATGGGTATTATCCCACCTCAGTATATATAGAGCCATCTCCTTTGTAATAACTACCTAGTGGTTTTTTCATATCCTGTTTTTTCATTATCCTACTTCATTTTTTTTCTTTCAGTTTTTTCTTCCATTTCCTTCTCTCCCCTGCCTTTTCAATTAAATAATCCAATATAGACAACAATATAGTATCATTTATGGAGACTCATTAGCTGGAATTTAATCTTTATTACTATGTTTTAGGCACAGGTTATTTTTTCATAAGAAATAGTTTCCTTGTATAGGAACATGTATTTTAAGACTTTTGTTTTTAATTTTCCAGATGTGAAAAACTTAAGAGGTTGACATTATTCTTAAAGAGTCTTCTCTATTCTCACAGGTCTTAGTTCAGGTCCTAATTTTCTCCCAGTTGTACTCTCATAATCTGTTTAACCAGTTCCCCATAGATGGGCATTTGGGTTGTACATAATTTTGTCTTTTTTCATTATATCATTTCATGCTTTTGCAAATATATTTGAAAAAACACATTCTTTCAAAATTATTGGGTTAAAGAATATGTAAACTTACAAATTTAATGGCTATTGTCCACTATAAAGTGAAACTGATATATACAAACACAGCATACAAATGTGTGCTTCTCAACATACTAGATCATTAAATTAGTGAATTACTGACCTTTATCAGTCTAATACAAAAAGGGATATAATTACCTTTTTTAATTTTTGACAGTGCTGGAGTTTAAACTGTGAGCATAGCACATACTAGACAAGCATACACTACTGAGTTCCACCCCCTCACCTTTTCTTTTTAAAAATGTTTTCTTTTTTAGTTGTAGTTGGACACAGTAGCTTTATTTTATTTATTTATTTTTATGTGGTGCGGAGGATCAAATCCAGTGCCTCGCATATGCAAAATGAGTTTTCTACTCTTGAGTCACAACTGCAGCCCATTGATTATACTTTTAATAGGCATTTCTCTTAAATTTGAGGTTGAAAATGTTTTTAATAAATTTGAGCTTTTTGTATATTCTTTCTATTAACATGCCTTCTTGTGTGGTTTTCTTTTGAGTTCTGGATCTTTTTCTTACTGATTTGAAGGTACTCTGTGAAAGTTAAGGAAAAGCAAATTTGTGACCTGTTATATTCTGACTTGTTTTGTTTCAATCTTTGTCAGAAATTGTCTTATTTTTTATAATAGTTCTTCAGCAATTTTTAAATTGCTGTATAAATTTTTTTCTGAGGTCAAATGTATTTTATAGCTTTGGATTTTGTCTTATTCTCAGAAAGGCATTGCCAACTTTGAAATAATAAAACAAAATGAAACCTGCCTTTTCTACTAATATTTTTAGTGTTAATTAGATTTTAAAAAAATTAAATTTAAAAATTTTTATTT
This sequence comes from Spermophilus citellus, assembly GCF_964194105.1. Classification (NCBI taxonomy): domain Eukaryota; kingdom Metazoa; phylum Chordata; class Mammalia; order Rodentia; family Sciuridae; genus Spermophilus; species Spermophilus citellus. The sequence goes on along the minus strand of NW_027672804.1, from coordinate 108,614 downwards.
TTATAGTGCTGGGGATTGAACCTAGGCCCTTGAATGTTCTGATAAACATGCTTTACCATTGAAGTATACCATCACTCCTGACCCCAATTTTAAAACTCCATCTAGCTTTTGTTTTAGTCCTCATTTTCTCCAATGATTTACAGTGCCACCTTGAGCTTATACTAAATTTCTACATTGATTTGGATTTTTGGATTATCCATATATAAGTGCCATTTTAAAAGTTAACTATTGAATTATGGCTTGAAATATTTTAAGACTTTTAAATAATTTTTGTTTATTCTTATTTATTGTTTCATGTGAGCTTTAGAATTATGTATGGTTTTGTGTTCTAAAATTGCTGGTATTTTAATTGATCTCATGTGATATTTAAAGATATATTTAGGGAGAAAAAATTGTAATGCTGAGTTTGTTTAGTAACATGGTATTTATTCTCATTTTTTCATGTCATTTTTCCCTAAGCATTAAAATTTTCTTTGTATAACTCTAATTATTAGATTTTCCTGGTATTCATTCATATTATTTGCAAATGGCAACAATATTTCCTCTTTTCTATATTTTATGTATTTTCTTGACTACATTACATCGGCCTGTACCTCTAGCACAATGTTAAATTTTTGTGGTGAAAATAGATATTCTTATTTTGTGTGTTTGGTAGGAATGGTGTTCTGTAATCATGAAGGAGTATTATTAATATTTTGGTTACTCTTAGGTTTGTCTTTTCCACATACTCCCATCTTCTTTGTAGTCATTCTCTTTGATAATTCTGGGGCTTTTCTTTTGATTAATATTTAAATAACCTAGTATGAATTGGTAGGAGGATAGGAAGCAGGTATATGTGGAAATTAGGGAAGTTGTTAGTGGATTGGAGACTGAGTCACAGTATTGTGGAGTTTTATAGGCTGACATTTCAGAATCATCCAAGATCTGTAATGATAGTATAAATACAGAACTAATCAAAGCATATAGAGAAGATAACATTGATATTTAATGTTATCATTATTTTGATTGATTGAATTGAGTAGATTATTGCATTTATTAAAGCCATTTTAAGAGTATAAAATTCTATGGCAAAGGATACAAATTCATGCTAATATTTACTTTAGACTAAGATTTAATTTTGTCAGCTTTAAGTGCCTGTGTCACTATTCTACTTAGGTAAAATAATTATCTCATTGTAGAATATGTAATTCTAATAAACTTCAGCATCATTGAAGTAGAAATAGATACTGTGGGTATTTAAATCTTTTTTCTTTATGTATATAATTGCTTTCACACTACTTTTAATCATTTCAATAAGACACATGAAATTCTATCAATTGTAATGTCAATTTTAAGAGCTCATTGGATTGAAAATGAAAACATTACTGTACCTACATCTTGAAGATTATAAGAAGGTTTCTAAATTAGATTTTATGTTATTGTGGTATTAATAGAAATGAGTCCTTTAAATTAAACAGAATTTAATGGTTTACTCATTAAACTTTAGTTGGACGATTCTCCTAATTCTTTAGGGATGTGGTAAGGTCATCTATAAATGTAAAGTTCTTGCTTACTTGGAAAAGCAAGTGGAAAACATTGTGGGAAAACATTATTTTCTGTTTTAGTGGATTCATGTAATAGAAATTGGAGGAATAGGGAAACATGAGAATGAATAATGATAGTGTTCCTTGAGGAAACTTAAATAGAGCCCCTCCCTCACTTACAGGTAACATGAATTACTTGAATGACTTAATGTTTACAATACAGTTTTAATTCCTTAAATGGAAATTATTTTATTTCTACTTAAAAAAAAAACTCTTTCCTAGTCTCTCTGTTTTACTAAAGATAAAAGAGGATTTTTTATGGTTTATTTCTTGTAAGTAGTTCTTCAGTGGGAAGCAGGAAAAGGCAGATGTCTCTGGTTTTCTTTCTTTTTTTTTCGCCTTTCACTTTCTTTTCTCCTGCATATAACAAAGCCTAAAACAAATTTTAGAGGTTGGGAAGTTTTGTTATTTGTAGGGAAGGGCTAGGATAAAATCACTCAAATAATTCCTTGTAAAATTTCAATATATGGTTAAACTGAGACTTTTAATTTGGAAGGAGATCATGATAGTTCATGTGATTTTTGCTCCCCCTATTCCTTTACTCTTTATGAAATAAAGAAACCATCTCAAAAGTTTAAGAGAAAAACCCTGAGCAAACTGCTGCACACATTGCATTTGCTTGCACTGGCTGTTTTAGATGATCAGCTCTTAGAGGAACTGGACTATGAGTTGTAACATCCAGTCTGAATTAAACTGCATAGAGGTGTCTTTTTTTAATCTTTTGTCTCCTTGCAGTCTGTGCTTTTCTTTATTTTTATATACTTTGTGACAGATATGGAAAAAAATCACATATAATTATCCTATTTTCCAAAGATTCTTTGTTCAATTGAATTTTTAAAAATATGTATTTGGTCCAAATTGAGTTTTGTCTTTTTATTCCCTACATTGGTCCAGATTGCCTTTCTTCAGGGGGAAAGGAAAGGTCAAGAAAATTTGAAAAAGGATCTGGTAAGGAGGATCAAAATGTTGGAATATGCTCTTAAACAGGAAAGGTAAATCAATAAAATGGAAGGTTGTGTTCTCTCAAATGACAAAATAATTTTTCCATCTTTCCTTAAGTAAATCCAAATTTTAATACTGTATATTCTTGAATTAAGGAGTATGTGTAATAAACATTTTTATGTATGTTATAATATACTAATCTTACTATGGTGATCAATAAACTGATTTATATGATTTCAAACATTTGTCCCTACTTTTTCCTTTCTTAAGAAGTATTTGTACTTACTGAACTGTCATTATCCATTTTAAAGGGCTAAAATAGCTTTTGAATTGTAAATTGTGTGTATAAAGTTCCCTGTGATTTAATAAGAATTTGATATAATTTCTTAAAAAAATTTGTCAGATCTGGCAGCCTATGCTTAGAGTTTCATAGACTGTTTTGGCATTTTATTGTTTTGTCATCAGCTATTCCTTTCTCTCTAGAAGCTAAGTTTACATTTATTTTGCTAGTGTCTAAGATATGTAAATAATGATATTTGTGTCACAAGTTAGGGAAAATAGGTAATGAATTAGAGTTTTGCAAGTTATATGAATTAAGTTTATATATTTCAGTGGATGGTCTTTGGTTATGTGTGTGTGTGTGTGTGTGTGTGTGTGTGTTTATGAAAAATCTAAGGCAGTTCATTGCTTGAGGTAATTAAAAATTTGGTAGTTGATGTTGAAATTCTTTATTGTCAGTTTTTTGCTTTGTTTTGTAAATCACTTATTTTTTGAAGTTGGTAAATGGACTATTCGTAAAACTGCCATAAAATAGCACTTAGATAGTATTTATGAATATTGAGACATAAATATTTTTATTAGAACTTGTGTTCATCTTCATATAGGATCATTAAATAGTACCAGACCTTTTTATCTCTTAGTAAAAAAAGTTATTGTTTTTTTACATACTTTGAGAGGTTGGTTGAAAGTTGGAGAGATAAAAAGAAAAACATTTTTTGAAGTATGTAATCTGGGAATTTTTGACATCTTAGGCTTTCTAAATTATAGGTTTAACTGAAGAAAGAATATGAGCATTAATAATGGTAATTTTTTTAATAACTACTGTGTTTTAGGCCCTAAAAACTTAGAATTAAGTAATTTTCATAGAGAATCAGAGTTATAGTAGAGCTGAGTTAGGTCTCTCAGGATTGGTTCTAAAACCTGTATTGTTTACCAGTATATTATACTGTCTTGCAAGGTAGGAGAACTGAAATACACAAATACTGAAGTAACCAGAGAAGGTGCATGGGAGTGTATTCACAATTGTGAACCACTAAAGTGTATGAAGTGTGATAGTTTCTATGGTAGATGTATGTAGGCTATACAAGGGGTCACAGAGAAGGGACTGGATATTATCTGGAAGTAGTAAGGAGGGCATAATTAGAGGAGGTGAGGCTTCAATAGCAACATAGATAATAAGAAGGTGCTTGCCAGTTAGGTAAGGTGTAGGAAGTAGAACATGTTTGACCTGGAACAAAGCCTTTTGGTGTATTCAGAAAATTGTAGTCATTGTGTGTAAAGAGTAGGGTGATAGTTGTGATTTCATCACTGATAACATGGTAGGGAAGGGCCAAGTCAGATCATGGAGTTTAGAATACCGAAGGAGAGCTACCTAAGGAGTTCAGAATTTTACCTTACATGTGATAGGAAACATGGACAATTTTCAAGTACTTTTTATTCCAAAATGATCTTCAACTAACAGCACCTTTTAAGTATAATAAATTAAGTAATAAAAAAAATTCTTCAAGGTCTGGAGCTCTATAATATTTCCAGTGTCTTCCATTCTAAAATTATTTCCCTAATGCTTAAATGCCAAGAATTAAAATGAAAATGTTTTTGATTGAGGAAAATTTGAGATCAAACAATGGAAAGACTAGTACCTTTTATGTACATCTCCAAGATTTAACAGATAATGTTTGTCATTCTTGTTTTAGCGTGGTCTGTATAAGAGTGAATTCCAGACATCTTGTCATTTTGCCTATAAATACCTAAGAGCTAAGGCATGTGATGTTATGCTGCTATGCAGATTTTCTAAGTAGTCCCACTTTAATATAAAATTTATTTGAGGGCTGGGTATGTGGCTCAAGCAGTAGCGTGCTCGCCTGGCATGCCTGCGGCCTGGGTTTAATCCTCAGCACCACATACAAACAAAGATGTTGTGTCTGCCAAAAACTAAAAAAAAAGTAAATAATATATATTAAAAAAAAATTCTCTCTCTTAAAAAATTTGAAAACTGAATCTTTATCATTATAGAAATGAATTTATTAAAGTATTCCTTAGAGTGTAATAAAATTTACAAAATAAACAAATCTACAGTTAGTTTTTCAAGAATACAAAGTGTATAATCAAGATTTGTTGAGAAACATTTATTCTGAGGAACTTCAAATACTATATAAAATACAGTTCTGAAACATTTCTCCAGTGTTGTTTTTCTCCATTCACTGCCACTTTTCTTTTACCTGAATTAATGTAAGAATTCACCTGTATTCTTTGCCTCTAATATTTCCATTTTATAGTCCATTTTCCTTATCCACAAGACTCACTTTTTGAAACACAAATGGAATAGTTATGTTATAGCCCTACTTAAAAATATCTAGCTGATTTCAAAGTTATTTTGCAACTAGGTCCTTTCTCTAGTCCCTTCACAGAACTCCATTCCTTCTAATACTAAATACACTGTAAAACTGCTGTTTGATCCACTGTCTATTTTTCTTATTCCCTTTTATGGCGATGCTTTTGACAGAAATACCCCCCCCTATATTCATTCATTTGTCTGACTAGAAAATTCTTACTGTTCTTTTGAGGCTTAGGTAAAATCACTATCTTCTTTTTGATAGCTTTATTGGACATGACCTTTTATAGAATTAGATAATCCCTTATCTATATTCCTGTAACACTTGATATAACCCTTGTAAGTTCTTATCATAGTGTGCTATAGTTATTTATATTCCTGCCCCTTAGGCATCTTCTTACTTCCATCCCTACCTGACTGCAAACCACAGGTTATTCCTAGCAGTCAGCACACTGCCTTGTACGTTGTAGGAACTCAGTAATAGTTAATTGAAATTAGTCATTTTTTTAGCATCAACATTTAAGATGTTATTGGGTATACTATATTTTATTTCCAGCACATTATTATAACAGACTTTAACAACAAAGCTAGAATGAAACTTCTTTAGTTTATTATAGTTATCAAACAATTTTTTTCAATAAGTGCCAATTGGGGGAACCTGACTCTTTTGTCAAATATGAGTTGTTCGAGCCTCCTGGAGTGCTTTCTGAAGCAGACTGCTGAATCTCATGCCCAGAGTTACTGATGTGGTTGATCTGTGGTAAGGCCTGAGGAGCAGCATTTCTAACAAATTCACAGGTTCCTATGGTTGGTGTCCAGGTAGCATGCTTTGAAAACAGCTGCTATAGACCTCATCGGCTTGAAAACCTCAGTCTCTTGTAAGCTGTGCCATTCTCTCTCCTCCTCCCAGGAAAAGGTGTTTTCCTCTGTCCTGCCTGCCTGTCTTTTCTATAGCTACAGAGCAGAGGTGGCTGTAAGTATAAGTGGATAGACAGCCACATGCTTAACAGTCCTGAACAGCAGAGGCCCCACCCAAGCTCATCCTCTTCTGCAGGGAATGGAAGCACACATGGAGCCTGCCATTTTATCCTGAGATAGAATCCAAGGAGGAAGGTGCATAACAAGAGAGAAGGCAAACTATCAAGGGCTTCCAGGAGTGAGGTGAAGTCACAGCTGCTGCCAAAGTGGACACCATGTTCAGCGTTGGTACTGCTCCCATGTTCTAGGACGGTCTTCCATTTTCAAAAATGTCAAAGGGCATCAAAATAATTTTAAAATTTGTGTTAAGCTGAAGCAGCAGTTTCATAAAATTTAACTTTATGTATGTTACAGAAACTGGGATCCAGTTAAGGACCTATGTTCTATCCATCCATCCATCCATCCATCTACCCACCCACCCTCTTCAACCCTCAGTGTATTGCCTGGTCTATACAGGATTCCAACCAGTGGGGAAAGTGGAAGGGGAGGGCCTGACTCTACATGACAGGATGTGCACTGTTATTTCTGCTGACTTCACAGAGTGTTTTAGTCATGTGGTCATACCCACCTGGAAGGGAGTCTAGGAAGTGTGCTCTGGGTGGCCATCTCCATAGCTAAAATTGTATTTCTATGAAACAAGAGAAGAGTGGACACATAGGGGGAAAACTAGAAACCTTGGCAATAAGTTTCCTATGAACACGAACTGTCTGAACAATAGAAGTATTTTGCCCTTTGAAGAGTGAAATTAAATAAAACATTCTGAAGAAACCCTTGAGAAACACTCCTATAACCAATGTACATGTTTCTTTCCAAAGCCCTGCATCTATTTGTTAAAAGTACCTGGAAGATTCTTATCTAGTCTTTAACTTCAAAAACAGTTAATAATCAACTACCATGCAAGAAACACCAAAATAAGTTGGATATTTTAAGAAAAACAATGACATATAGAAAACCTTTAGTCATCTTCTCTGAACCTAGATTTTCCATACATTTGAACTTTCAGTGGAAATCTTAGACTTCTTTTGAAATGTTCTATAACTCAGAATTTGCAACAAATCAATTTAATCCTTTCCACAAGGGGGAATAAATATGGTTGTTCTTACATAAAAATGTGGGAATGATTCTGCCTATAAGACTTACTTGTTAACAGACAAGTAAAATATTCTCAGGGATTCTTACATGTGCATAAAGAGTGGCTCAGAAATGCCAGATGACTGACTAATGGGTCACCCAGCTAACGGCCAAAAGCCAGGTCCCCCAGGGAACTCTGCAGTGATTCTATCATGATACATAGTCACCATCTCAGCCTCCTCCTTCAGTCTGTCACCAGCATCTTTTCCTGATAGTTATTCAAACCTGTTTCATAATATTTAAAACTGCTTAGAATCTAGCTTAAAAATGACTTGCTCATGAAGCTCCTTCATCGCAAAACCAGCTAAACATACAAACGAACCAAAACAAAAATAACCTTTATGTAAGTGGAGTAGTGGCTAAAGAGGTCAGAAGAGCAACTTCTGGTCAGGGATGGCTGTGGTGCTGTCCACCATCCAGGTGCTGACAGGATGCCCACCCACACAGGCAAGAGCCTGGGGCTGAGAGACATGGTGAATAAACATGCTAGGGACAGGATAGATGGCAGACCCACGGGGATGGAACACAAAGGTGATCTGTTTGCACACCATGGGCTTTGGGACTGGGGCTCCAGAGGAGACAGCTCCTATTAGGAACATCCTGTGTCTCAGGGACATCTCTGTAACAGCCTAATCCTCAGGAAATTAAGATCTCTGGCAGTTTCCTCAGCCTCTTCAGAACAAGAAGCCTAGGCAGGCTAAAATGGGAACACTAAGACCAGAGGCTCTGGTAAGACTAGACAGGATGCCTCAGCATTAATGATAGTATAATGCCTTATTAAGGGAGGCAGGATCTCTGTCTCCAAAGCCTCAGCTTGGTATGAATGCCACTCTGAAAGCCTGTCTGCAAAGCCCCATCAGGCTGCCATGGCTTCTCACAGCTTAAACGGAGCTGCTTTGTTCTTGTTCTGCTCCTGAAGTCTGTCAATATCTCCCGATGGCTGAGAGACTCTGTCCTGACACTGAATATGTGCTTTTACCTACCTGGTCTTGTAGAGACAGTGCAGATGTCTGGCCTAACAAATGAGGAAGACAGAGCCAGCCTTCCCTGTCTCCACTCCATTTCCCTCTTTTTCTTTTCTTATTGCTTTTCTGTCTTCCAAGGCACAGCTCCTCTCACTCCCAAGAAAGCTACTCTTTAAAATTCAAGGTTGATGTCAAGGCTATCCTCTGTCCCTTTTATAACTAAGAATAGAAAAATTTTCCTTGAAAAGGAAAAGCACCTAGGGCTTGGGTTGTGGCTCAGAGGTAGAGCGTTTGCCTAGCATGCATGGGGAACTGGGTTTGATCCTCAGCACCACATAAAAATAAAACTAAAGATATTGTGTACACCTATAACTATAAAAAATAATAAATATTAAAAAAAAGAAAATGAAAGGAAAAGCACACATATAAAAAAGGAGCCTCATAGGGGGGCAGACATGCACATGTGGGGAGGAAATCCTACAGGGTTCTTCAGTGATACTCAAAGCTTAGTACACTGTGGATATGTGAATTTCCATTCTAAGTATCCTTCAACAACAGATTAAGAAGCCACCTTTTCTCCTTGACTTACTGCCCAGTGTCAGTTCCAGCATCTACACTGACTACTGCTCCAATTCCTATGTAGAGATGGCCGTTTTTTATTATCTTTCCTATTCAAGATGTTTCCTCCTAGGTGGCTAATAGAATTCCATCAGCCTGATACTCTTTTTTAAAAACATACACAATGTTTGTTACAAGTAACTACTGATACATACATACTGGGAATTTTATCCCATCATAAAGCCCTAAACCAGAAATCTGAGACATCTCAACTGACCTTCAAGACAAATGGTTGAATGGTATTCAAATAGACTAATGGTGTAGAGTAATGTCTGTATTCAAAAAGGCTATTCAGTCAACATACCATTACTGAGCCAGGATCCTAGCAAAAAGCTATGACGATACAGCAGCTGGGGGAATCCCACCAGACAGAAGTCCTGAGGTCTTTGCAAAGGCTCTAGTTGGTGTACCACAAAACAGGCTACCACTGACCCAGAAAGCACAATTTTACCCTGACCCGTGTATTCACTGAAGTATCTCCAGAATTGTTCTTGGTTCCATATATGTATTTCAGTGACTCAACCTACTGCCAAATCCAAGGATGATGGTTTTTTTTTCAATTTGTACCAGATTTCTGTTTTCTGGTTAAAAAATCACTTTCTAGCCCTTTGTTATTCCTCTTCACTCTCAACACCAGCCTGCGAAGCTGGTGGTCATTTATGAAGTAATGATTTTTGACTAGATTGGGATTCTTGCACATATGATAGTGAACTAAAGCAAATGGGCAGTTGGCTTGTCATCAGGTAGGTGATTTGCTCCTGGGCAGGCACTTCAAAGCACATGTGATTCCAATTACAAATTACTACATGCCATGGATCTTCTGGGTCACTGTTCAATGAATAATTGAATTCTTGAATGTTGTTATGAATAGTAAAAGTCTACTATGTTGGTATCTATAATAAATCACGTATAAGTCATGGTTATGGTTATTCACATTTAGCAGGAACCTAATACCTAACTCTTCTACCCACTGCACACTTAAGAATGCAATCTGGAGGCTCCACCTTCTCTGAGCCTCTGAGGAGAGAGTAGTGAAAACAGTTTGTCACCAATAACCCTCCTTTTGAGTCAGAGAGGGACTTTCCAATTACCAATTACATGGGCACTGTGGAATCTAATTTCTATCCTTAATTATATCATTGTGGAAAAAGAAAACTATAGGGGAAATGATTTTTTAAAAAAGTTTTGAAGTTGTAGATGGATGGAATGCCTTTATTTTGTTTATTTTTATGTGGTGCTGAGGATTGAACCCAATGCCTCACACATGCTAGGCAAACATTCTGCCACTGAGCTACAGCCCCAGCCCAAGGAAATGATTTTTTTACATTGTAAAATAACACATGAAACGTATAGTCATGACTTATATAAGAAATCCAAGTTTAATGTACCAGAAATATTATTAAGCTGATTGAGGTGGTCAAGTGCCTTGTAAGTAATGCATTCAAATTCCACCTTTCCTAGTACTCCTGATGAAAAGGTTTTAACAAGAAAATCCTGCCCAGCAGTTGCTCTTCTGATATTTCTGAGCAAACACATCTAACAGTGTGGTCGTATTCTTTATATGCTTAGACGCTGTTTTCCAAGCTTGGGCACCACATCATCTGTATGTGACTCAGAGCCACAGAGGTCTTCATTCTTTCACTTACAGATTTCCAAGCAGCTCCATGGCCCACAGTGAGCATGATACACAGCCTCCCACTTCCATGCACTCACTAGAGTTCAGGAAAGGGAGAGGAACACTAGCTTACAGAAACCCACCAGGCCTGTCACATGATTTTGTACAATACTCATTACCATGGGCCTCATCTCCTCCCTTATCAGGGTCACGGTGAGCATATGAACTCTTAAGGTTCTCTGTACACCAAAAAGCAGAGTATGACATAAGAAAAGTTAAAATAATAACAGTGTGGTAATCAAAGGGGTTACCAAGGCAATATGTCATTAAGTGTCAAGAGTGGCAGAGAAACAAAGAACTGTGACTAGAGAGAAAGAAGAGACGAGATCAGTATGCATGGCAGTTGCAGACAGGAATAGTGAGAATGTTGGGAGTGCAGGCAATTCCTAGTAGGGGATTTGGTCTAAGTAAAAGGAGTTATGTGTGATGTAGCCACTGGTCACATTCCCATATGCCCCTGACCAATGCCATACCAAGGAAGAGCACATCACACTCTAATCAGCCTCTGAGCTTTCAATCTGGTACATCTATCCCCTATGATGCTCTTTTCCCATGCTCATCTAGCTGGCCAGAGTGCCACTCTCACCACCACCTCCCACAAAATTAGTGAGGACTTGAGATATTCTGGGTATTTTGCTAGGGATGCAGACTCTTCCAAGAGTTTTCTGGTCATCTTCAAGCAAAAGCCATTTCCTCTGTGCAGTATTCCTTTATCTCTGTCTGCCTAATAAGTCTGATTCCTTCCTTTATTCTCTTCTCACAGACTTTGCATGTATACCTATTTTATGAAATGCATACATTGCATCATTAATTATTTATACGTCTATCATGGCAATCCATGACCAAAGTAATTTCCATGGAGGCCTGGACTTGAATCTTATACATCTTTGTTTCTCTGCTGCCTAACTTAATATCTAGACAACGGATGAGTCTCCATCAGTCTCTTTCTCTGTTCTGTCTAGTTTGTTGCACCACTTACAGTGAGTGATCCTAGCCTCAGACTTCTCCCATGTAAGAGAATTAGAAAAACTTCCACTTCATGAGCTCCCTAACAAGTTTCACAGAGTAATACCTGGCATATGAGTGAGCCTCCATTGTTAACTATGATCATTTTTAGTTGCTGACTTGGAAGCAATGACAAAAAATTCTGGGATCATTCTATGTCATGGAACCAAATCAACAATATAAACTCAAGAATCAAATGATACAAGGGCAAAGGTCTCGAATGATTAAGTACAATAATCAGAAAGCACTAACTCAAAGTAGGCAAAAATGTACCAAGTTCACAAAAAGCCTTTGTCTCCTAGCCATACAATGATCACCAAAGGTGAGGGATCTTAACAACCATGCACTTATTTCTACTACCTTACTTCAATGTGTCTGCATGAAATGAACTGCACGTCGCTATATACAGTACTTCAAACATGGTGATTTTGTTAACAAAGGAATATTGTAAAATTGACCTAGGGCTTAAGCAGCAAAGGAGAAGGTGTGTCTTAAAGTGTAATTAACTTTATGGACTTTTCAAAGGTCTCCAGGTTCAGTGTGGTAATTATCTTAAATAGTTAAAAGCATGCTCTACAAAAGCCCTAAGTGGTCATGTGGTTCAAGGCGACCTGGCTGGCTCTGGTTTAAGGCCTCCAATACAGCACTAATTACCCAGGTGCAAAGAAAATCTTAAAATCAGTTCTGGAAACAAACTGCCTAAATTCATTTATAACTTTTAAAGCACTATATAAAGCATGGAAATGAATCCTAAAGTACTAAGAATTTCTGATTTAGACAATGAGTAGATCCCACAAAGTTGTAAAACACTCCAGAGTGGAAGCAATTTCTTTCTTCTCCAAGAGACCTACATATTGTTTCCATTTTTTTCTATTGCTTATATGCTTAAAAGCTAATTTGAAAGAAGTAAACAGGTCTAGGCTGAATGCAGTATTTACATATTGAGCCTTTGTTCTGACTTATGTAAGGAAACTGAGGAAGAACCATGACAAGACACAATGGACTAGAATAAAGAGGACCAATTTTAATCCAGGAACCAGTTCTGACTCAGCAGTAGCAGACCCCGATGAGAACCATTATTCCAAAGCATGACATGAAGCATTCCAGGATCTGTAGCTGAGCAGCACAGGAGTAAAATGGGCCTTGTTAAATTTCGTAAATTCAATGCATGATGCTGACCTGCCACATATTTAAAAGTTTTTAATCTCAGGAAATCGCATCACTGACAAACACTCTGGTAACATAAATACCCTCAGGAGGAGTGTTCACTCCTTCAAGCCATGGTAAATCACTACCTAATGTAAAGGACAATCTAAGCAGGGAGAGGTAGCCAAATTAACAGAAAAAAACAAGGTCAGTTACAGAGAGTAAAGCATCTCAGGTGGCAGTTACCAACAGTCTTGGATTTAGCATCTCAAATGTCCCTTAAAACCATTCAATTTTGCAGTGGAAAGGTTGGTTTACCATGCTTCCTTCCATTGGAACTAACTTGTGCAGATAACCATATGTACTTAGTAATACACCAACTTTTGTTCAAATTAGAGACCAAGATCTATTAAAGTGTACTGAAGTTCTTTTTTAAATTGAAGACTATTAACAATATTTAGTGTATAAGATATAATAGCAAACTACAGGGACAAAGTCCCAAGAAGCAAAAAGAAAAAAAAAAGGATTTTTACACTTAGATTTAAAGGACTAAGCAGCTGAGGCAATGAAGAACTTTTGACCTGGCCGCGAGCCCCTGCACAAGTTCCTTCACCCCTTTTACTTCACAGGGTTCCTGTATTAAATTAAAAATCTGTAGAAAGTGCTTGATAGTGTCTGATACATGAGAAGCATGCTATAAATGTTAGCTATTGTTATATCATATTCCCAATCTCAGAAATAGGACATTTGTTTTTATTTATTTATGCATTTTTGTTTGTGGTGCTGGGGATCATGTCAGGGGTCTTGCACATATGAGGCAAGCAGTCTGCCACTGAGCTACACCCCAGTCAGATATTTGCTTTTAACCATATGACTCGAACAAATATGAAGTTGGATAGTAGGCAAATCCACATATTAAAGATGGAAAGAGAAGATGAGGGATGAAAAAAACGTCAGGAAGTTGGAGACAGAATAAATATATGTGAGTGAAGGGCTCAAAGAAAGACAGGAAACAATAAGGCTAACAGGAAATAAGAATCAGAAGTGATCAATGGTTAAAATGAACAGAGAAATGAATGGAATTTCCAAGTTGCAGGGTCAGTAGAATAACAGCAAAAGCAATCATATCATGGGGCTTTAATGCAATCAATCTGGTATAAATTAAAATTATTTGCAAATAGTTCTTATTTCCTTAATCTTACCACTGAATATAAACACTGTATGTACCAACATCCCAGGTATTTTGGTTGTACTGCACAAATCACCCATGCAAAAATACATCCAAAGCCCCTCTTTGATTTATTTACTCATGCATTTCTCATTTTAAAATAATAACTGGCTCCAGATTAAGTAAAATGAAACTTTATGTTCAAACTCTAGCATAAACTTCAGAAATCAGAAAAGTAATATTAGAAGGGCTAGTCCCCCTGGCATGATATCTTCTTAAAATCAGTGCAGTCCACTGAACATAATACATAAGGTAGGTATGCAAAAAATTTGGTACTTGAAGAACATGGAATTTGAATAATCTGCATAAAGCCTTATCAAATTGCCAATATCAAAACAACCTATTCTGTGAAGGCAATGAATCTATTTAAAGGGACAATAAAAGATATCCTTGTCAATAATGCAAATAGGGGGCTATAATATTAATGTAATTACTACAAGTTGCTGCAGTTTATACTGAACCATGAGCTTATCCTGATATCAACTGCAGCTGTCCCAAGAGGTATGAGATACAAACAGAAAGGACAAAGTTATAGATGAAATTGAGTAAAGTACACACACATCTTAGTGGTATACAGAACCAGCAGGTCCTCTCTCCACAAAAGCACTATGCTGTCCTAAGAGTAAAGAGAACTTCAGTTTCAAACTTTAGGATACCTTCACCTTGGACATGAAGCTTCTTTACTGAATCTTTAGAAATGTTCTTTAAACACGCTAGTGTTTAATTAGCAGATCCACTAACATTTATCACAGTGATAGTGTCTGAATAAATCTGGTTGATAATTACAACAGAAGAGAAGGGAAGGGAAGCAGGCAGTGGGGGGAGGAGAAGGGAGGAGAGGGCCAAGAGGGGAAGGAGGAACCCGAGTTTCAAACAACTTTAAGCAGGAGGGACGCAGTAGCCACGATCACCACCTCACTTTAACCTGTAAGACAAAGCTCCTAGAGGCAAAAGAATATGCCCAGGCTCACCAATCCAAGGAGACCTTAGGACTGAGGCCCAATGGAAACAAAACTGAATCTAGACAATCATGCCTCCTTCTCTGAACCCTGCCTACAAAGTTGTAGAGATCTGCAGATATGATCTCCTATGGACCGCAGGCAGCTTGACCTCTCTGGGCTGATTGCTTCCTTTAGCAGTTTTATGCCACCTTTGCACTGCACAGAAAAAGGGGCCTGGAAGGCAGCACAAGAGTTCAATTGCCAAAAGCCTAAAGGAAAGTCTGCAGGGCTGCGGAGGTGGGCCCTCACACCCTGCTCTGTGCCCTGTGTTCCTCCCTCTCTGCAGGTTCTTTCCCCTCTGTCTATGACCAGGCTTGAATTTCCAATATTTAGAAAGTAAAAATACACTATTCCTTGAGTTCTCACTTTGCTTTCAGGCAACAATTCTGACCTGCACCAGATGCTCTCCTAGGACCTTTGTGAAAACACACTTGGTGCACCCCACCCACTACTTAACTGCTATGGAACTGGGGAGGGTCTGCACTCCTCTGCATGAGTCTCCTCCTCCTAACCACCACCACCACCACCATCCCCTTGGCTCTGCAAGGCCCTTTGTTTTTCTTCTCCATCCTTCAAGGTCCAAGTAGAATGCCACCTTCTCCAGAAAGGATAAGCACCTCTGATTTCCCCAAAGCATGACTCCTTTCTCAGTGCTTTTTCTTGTGACTCTGAATTAAGAAAGTGCATTTATCATTCTACTGAATGAGTTTTATGGCTGTCTTTCCCCAAAAACTAGAAGTGTCTTGGGTTAGACCCCTGTCTTACTTGCTGTTATATACTTTAGTTTTCATTGCATTTAAATCTCTGGTTAGAATTTATCTGTTGCCAATTTATCCTAGATCACTGTCATGGTATCACAGATGCAGAGGAGATAGTTCTTTAGCTTTAAAGACCTCACGAGGATCTCAAATTCCAACCACCTAGATAAAAGGTCTCTGCAATAAAGCAGATGCATCTAGAATGAGAAAGAAAAGCTACAGGACAAACGTGACTGAAACTTATGATCTGCTATGATGAGAGTCCATCATTTCAGCCTACCCTTGCTACTACAAACTCCATCAGCTTTACTACACGGGTAAATGTTAGGTTAGTAAAAAGTGTGTTATTATTACTGGAAAAGGCCAATATGTGAGGGCGTTTGAGTGTAAAGGTGAAAAGGACAGTAGTGGAAGGGATGAAAGGCAAACAGAAATTAGAGGTATGGTGGAAGAGAGAGGTGAAGAGGGGATGTCAGGGGGAAAAATATCACAGAGGAAATTACTCTCTACAGACACAGGAGCTAAGAGGTCTGGATGACAGTCAAGAACAAAAGAAGAAGAACTGGGACATCCAGGCTCTAGAGAGGGGCAAGCTCCTGAGAGGACCCATGCCACTGTGGGCCAAAGGGCTCTGTGTGGAGGGTGCCCTGCCTCTGCTGTCGGTTGAGAGGTCCAAACTGATCTGGATGCTCTCTCCACCATTCGCTCCCGTCCACCTCCTCTGAACATGCTGAGGACGGAATCAGAAACAGGGCCCTGGCAGTGGTTTCAGCTGTGAAGCTGGTCATTCTCTGAAGCCAGGACAGACTGAGCTCAGTAAAGAGGATTTTTGACAAGAGAACAGATTCTCCCATTAATCAGGAATGCTCCTGGGAGGAAGGATCGGAGCCAGTCAGCTCCTGGTCTAGATATGGCTAATAATTCCTCTCTTAGGTTTCTGGGGGACCTCTGCCAGGGTTTCTTCTAACTGCATACAGCAAATATGATTTTCCCTTTGTATCTAAAAAGCTAGCAAGTGATAATACTGAAAAGAAATGTGACCAAGGCCAAAAGGGTGAGCTTAAATAAAATGAGGCATAACTAAAACCAACTCCAGGTCAAAAAAAAAAAAATACCAAACCTGTTATGTCGTTTCCTTTTCAGAGGACAGCACGAGCTGATGTCCTGTTTTCTACTGACTGGAAATGTCCAGTCATTGCATACTTTTCTTCTTATTGGGTCAATGAGAATTACCATTCATGATCATAACCCTGAAATACTGCTAAATTCTGAACATGTTTTTATACTTCAGGATACTTTCTGAAAATCAGTCTGTTTATAGCAACTCCTTATTGACTGTTCTCCATTAAGGAAAAAGAATATTTTATTCTTAACTCCACAAACTCCCCCTCTCCTTATAAGCCTGCAAGAGCACCTCCATTAAAGGCACAAGATAAAGTCTAATAGGTTTTAGCTTTATCTGAGTTATCTGGTATAAATTAGTTTTAATCCATTATTTTTTTCATTCACCATCTATTAATGATCTCCTGGGTGCCGGGCACTGTTTCTGCTTCTGGGGGGACACAGGCAGGCACACAGGAGAAGAGGGTCTGCATATGCTCTATATCTGTATGAGATAGAGCACATATCCGCTTGTGTTTCCTTCAGCTGGCCTGGGTTCTCCTGGGATTCTAGTGTCAGAATAACCATGCCTGAAACACTAGATATGCATTGTCAAACTTACAGAAATAATCTGTGAATCATTTAAAAAGAAGCCAAGCAAATTAGGCTATGAGTTTTGCTGACATGGATGGGGTGTGGGGTGGGGAGTGACAAAAACATTCTCCAAAGGTCAGGAGAGAACCAGGGTCCATGAAAGACGCAGGGGTAATACACAAAATAGCAGAAGACAAAGCCAAGGAACCAGAACTAGGAGTTGACAAATTGAAATGTTCACAAGTTTGCTCATGGGCTCCAGGCAGGGAAATATTTAAATGACTTACTTTCAAATCATCATCCCCATATGAAGAAAAGGACTCAAAAATCACTTCTACCATGGTATACTCTGACTCATTTCAAATGGTCAGTGTTCTAACTGACCTCCAATTCTACTCTAGCCTCCTTCTAATACCCATTTCCCACAGAACAGCCAGAGTTTATTTTGAAAAGTGCACACTTATCATCTTCATCTGAACCTTAAAACTCCTTTGTGGACTCCTAGTCCCTTGGGCATTTAATACAAACTCTTAACCTTACTGTCTGTTTGAGCTCTTTCCTGCCCCTTAGAATGTTTTCCAGGAACTCTGTATAGCTAATGCCTTCCTACTTTTCAGTCCAACTTAAATATCATCTCTTCAGAGAAAGGTCCTTTCAAACCATCCTGTCTCAGTCTCAACACCCTGGAAGTCACCAGCAATTATGTAATTTTATTTATGCCCCATAAGACTGAAAGCTTGGGAGGACCAGAACTCATGCATCTTGCTCAGACTGAATGTAGCACAACGGGGCAAAGCAAGTGCCCAATACATATGTGTTGAATGACTGAATAAACAAATCAGGGAAAAGTGTATAGGAAACATTCGCTAAGGGCACATGATTACCCTTTTCAATTGAACTATACAGAATAAACACACAAACTTCAGACAAAGCAAGCTTTTAGAAAACAACTTTCGTGCCTACTTTTGAAACTGTTTTTAATTTTAAGTCAGTAAGTTCATTCATAATAGTGTTGCTTCCTAACTTTTTCAGGTTGGAAATTTACAAATGACCCACAAACACTTGTAAGAAGACAGTGATGGATAATTCCAAAGCAAGGGGTTTTGCAGTGATAAGAAAGGTGCATGGTACCAGACTGAACCACACCCACACCCGAAAAGTGCATCCCAGGGACACTGCTTCACATTATTCAAAGAAAAGCTCACAGATAATCTAGTGGATGTAAAAAGCTGGAAAAACATGAAGGTATAAAGATGTTTCCAGTTCACTGTTTTGAGTATTTTAACTAATGGCAAAATCAGATCTCACTATGTTGTTCTCTAGAGTTTAACTGACCCTTTCTAGGGTCAGTTAAAATATATTCTAGGATAAATATATTCTAGGGTAAATGACAAATATGGCTGAAATACTAACAGAACTGAAATATAGGATTCCTGTCAATACACACACACACACACACACACACATACACACACACACACACACTTCATGAGTACTTTAATTAAACTAAGTTACTTTTTATTTACAAAAAAAATACTCTTGAAGAATCTTTAAAGAGCTGAAAGTCCAGATGAAGATCCAAAAATTACATGCAGATGAAGGAGCCTGACCACAGGGACAAAGGCTCAACAACAACACCACATTCATTGCAGGAAGTTTTGAGTACATACAAATATATTTATGTTTGTTGCAGTAGATATCTAATTTTATACAGAATTTGTGTTTGTGTGGGATTCCATTTGTTTGCTTTTGGGACTCCCGCTGAAACAACAAGCCATTCAATCAGGCCCTGCCACAGAGTGCAAGAGCACAGGGCAGAAACATATCGCTTTTGGCCTCACGAATGTCCTTCCCCACTTGTGTGAAAAGCCTTTGTAGACTGTACTGTGAAAAAAAAATTCAAGGAATGAAAAGTCCTACTGTTGTCACTGTGCCAAAAAAGTATAAAGAAACAAACCCAGATGCTAGAATTTGAGGCATTTCCTCTGCAATGTGACCATGTTCTTTAACTGAAGGTCAAAAGAACATTAAAGGGCTTAGATATTTTAAAGTTTTAAGTGCATATTTTTGTGGTCCTCTCAGTTTATGTATGCTAGTGACAAATACTTAATTGACATTTATCACAGAATTTGTTCGGCAGCATTTAAGGAAAATCCTGGTGTTGCTTTCAAACATGATTTATTTAGATTTCTATGCCTTATATTAATAGAGATCAGCTCACTTTCCTTACAGCCCAAGTCCCTCCAAAATGCCAGTGAGTGAATAAAGTCATTCTTAAGCCCATTTCACATTTACTACCTCCAAACCCCTTCCCATGTCTATGTGTTATAACTTTATAATCTCCCCCCCTGGGACATTCATTTATTTTTGATGCTGCAGACAGAAGAAAGTAACATGAAATACAATAATTTTATTTAACTTTATAGGAGTTACTTCACACAAGATTTATAAAGACATGAAATGTTATTTTGGTAATAGAACACAGTACCTCAACCCATAGGAAATATGACAGTCAATCATTATGTTAAGCAAAGCACTGTCAAATGGACCACCCATTTGGTGATAGGACTCATACTGAAGTTTTCAAAACATATTTGAAACAAAAGAAAAGAAATTTTTTAAGAGATGGCAAAAGTCTTAATGGAGAGGTTAATATGATCGAGGAACATACAACAAAAACACATAAAGCATCAAAGTTTATATGTGATTTTGTTGAAAATCCTCTGGACAACAGTGTTACAACTATTAAGGTAGCAAAGACTTCACTTCAATACAAAGAGCTATAAAATACAGTGAAGAATTCCCATTTCAGACTTCTGGATGGCCAAATACAGAGGCCTCCCCAAACAAGATTTCACTTTGAGAGCCAGAATGGCTTCAAGTTGGTAATCTTGGAGACCCAGTTCTCTATTGTCTTTACCTCTGTCACCAGTATCTTCCTCCACATATAGAAAACTGAAGCCAACAGCTGATAAGTTAGCAACCATTCCCATCTTGTTTACTAAAACTGTGAGTTATTTGCTGGAATGGTTTAAATAATTTTGTTGGGAGTCATCGCGGTCAATAAAGGACATAGCATCTGATCAGGACCCTGTAGCAGCTCTTATCTATCTGGAGGAGATGAGCTTTCTGACTTGTTGCTCTAGAAATGTCAACAAAAGGAAGACAGTATTCAACTTCTTCTCTCATATTTCCTTTGCTACTCAACAGGGTCAGCTTCCCTGGCGTGTGGGAAGCAGATAGACAACACAGTTTAATAGCAAGCTTGGGTGTGGTTGTTACAGTGATAAGGGAAATGAAAGTGGAAGGAGTTTAAATAATGTTTATGTGAAGAGTCATAACTTATTCCCCATGAGCTGTTTACAAAGCACATAATATTACATCAATTCTTAAAAAGCACCACTGGAATGTAGGTATGGCCAGTGGCTAATGTCGATGACTAATGTTGACTATCGAAGAAGAGCAAATATTTCAAGAAATTCTTAACCAAAAACTGTAATATCACTATGATCTCTGCCATATTTAATAGCACAAAGGTAAATGCAGAGATATACATAATGCGTAAGATAAAAATAAACACAACTGCATTTATTTCCAGGTACTACTTATTATGTTACCACATATGTGTGTGCTCACATAATCTAGCTATACATGGGCATATTTGCAATTTCTTTTGGCACAGAAAGTACACAAGTACACATGTGACATGCATCGTTTTTAAACACATTATTTCCTGTGCACATGAAGACTGACTTGTATAAATCCACATGGGATGCACTCTCCTGACTAATGAGATTTGTATAGTCCTTGAGATATTTAAAGGTCCCCCAGGGACAACATAAGAGTATTTTCAGTTAGGCAGATATAGAGAGACCAAGAGATATAAAAGAACATAAAGATAACATTTTGGGGAGTTCCATGACACACTGAGATGTAACACTACAACATAATTTCGTTTGAAAAATTCCTGATGGGACAGAAACAAGGTGGCTCTCCATCTGAAAGAATTGATTCAGATGGTTCCACTGTGTTTAGCAATTAGAATGCCAAAGGGCAGTGAGAACATATAAATGGAATAATACAATATTTTATAAACATCTCTTTAAATGTTATATCCAAGGTATTAGGCAGTTTAAAAATTCTAGTTACCCAGATCTGGGTCAGACACAATAGAGAATACCAGACTTTGTTTCATGCCTTAGAAAAGTGAGCAAGGTCCCCTGAGGTCATAGCAGGACCACCTGTGGACAGGATTCCAGTTCTGCTCTGCAGGGTTTCAGGGACACTTGCAGGAGGATTTAACTGTCCTCTGCCAAGAATATAAACTGCATCACAACACTGAAACAAGCACCCTTTCACATTTGCTGTTGCAAAAAACACATCTCTCATGTTTATAAAAGGTAGACTAGATTTTTTTTTTTTTTGCCAAAAGAGGGGAAAAATAAATAACAGTCTTTAATATAATATAAATACATACACAAGATTGGAGTGTGTTTGATGACTTTAAAATGTCTTTTTATTAAGGATCAACCAATGTTCTTACCCATCTTCCCAATTTCCAGGACCTTATAACAGAACATGGAAACACAGTTTTAGGAGAATAACTTGATTTCATTTTCTAAACTGCATACGAGAGAGAGAAATCTGACAAAGTGTACAACACCATAGCAGCTCATTCTACTGACAAACCGCTTTACTCTATGTCTACAAAACTGAATTTTATCTGCAAATATATGGACATACTAAGAAACAGAAGTATCAATTTCTTAAATTCCTGTATTGTTCTTTTATTACTGGAACAGGAAAAGAAAGGCTACTGATAAGGAGAAAGCCCTGTGGTTGCTTTTTGGGAAATTTAAAAAAAATTCCAGTAAAAGAGAAAAGAATAAAAAGTTTTCTGACACTTGGGAAACTAGGAAGTTGTCAGCCAGAAACAAAGAATACATCCTCAATTTGGAGAAACATTCCAGTCCCTTAAAAACTCACACAGACACTAATTCATCTTGTGTTGATCCCTTCCCTCTTCCAATGTTACAGGCACCACTTACTGCTGTCACTTCCTCCTGATGCTAAAAGCAGTTAGCAATAGAGGCCACAAATCAAAAGCAGGAAGGTGCCCCATACAAGAGAATGTCCTGAGCTTCAGATGCATACCAATATGAGCCCATTCTTCCTATCTTAGTACACACCACTCAAATAAGAGCCGCAAAATACATTATTCAAATACCCCATAACAGTATGCTTAGAGAAGCTTACTATGCTTTTAGAACAATTCCAAAAATTTTTCAGAAGTCCAAGTATTAAATTTTAATGCCCACAAATACCTTTCTTGAGAAGGGTATACACTTCAAAAAGAAGGCAGAGGCAGCAGTTCTAAACATTTTTAAAATCATAAGATTAAATTAGCTTTGATTAGATTTTTAAAGATTATCTCCCAGGATGTCTACCTCTATACAACAATATTCAGCCTTCCCATGGCTGCTCCATCCCTCTAGCCACTGTCTGTGTGTCTATCTCATGGCCCCTCAAATGTTCTAGAATGAGTTCTTTTTCATATTCATTTCAAATGCTCCTGTGCAGTGGGTCAGCCGCAGGTCTGTCCTCACCAGGTGAGCAGGACACGGAAAGGGGCAGGTCTGATTGCAGGGACTCCTTGCTCCATCCTAAAGAGCTCTCTTAATTAGAAAGGATGAAAATGTGAATGTTGGCTAAGGAAACCTTCTAAAATGCAATCAATCAGTGACTAAAGACCAGCAATTTAAACCTTTTCTCATATTAAAGGCAAGAGTGATGAAGACAAAGATGAGTCTGGACTTTTGAAGTGGGACAAACAGAATAGGGTAATCATATAAGGAAAAAAAGAAAAATGTGGCAATCTTCACAAGTTTTATACAAAGTTAGCTCTATTAACCTTCAACAGGAAGCAGAAGAAACTATAGCTTGGCCTACAGGTGCATTTCTATGTGCATTTTTGTGTGACCCCTACTTCCTTTAATAAAGATTTTAGCTTTTTCTTTCTTTAAAAAACTTAAAACCCTCTGTATTCAGAAGAGCTTTTTTCCTCAGAGAATGTCTTCCTAAAGGTATTAGTAAATACATAATACTGGCAAGATTGGAAAATGGAACAAACATATTACTAGAGAATTTTTATCTGTAGTAATAAAATAGGAAGAACACTGAAATACCACTTTGACTAAATGCAAATTCCTGCTAAAGTGACCATGTTCCTAAACTCTTTCAGCCCCCCCCCCATTTTTTCCCCTTGCAGTACTGGATTGAAATGATTGGCACTCTACCCCTGAGATACAACCCCATCCCTTTATTGTGAGACAGGGTCTCTCTAAGTTTTCCAGACTGGCCCAGAACCTGCAATCCCCCTGCTCCTCTTGCCTCAAACTTCAGAATCCCTGGGCTAATAGGTGCACTGCCCCACCATGGCTGGCTCCCAAAGTCTTTCTGGATCTTCCTTCCACAGACTTCTTTTCCCTCAGCAGAACAAATAAAAAAACAGTTTGTCTTGGAAGAGTTGTCCACAATCCCAGATAATGGTTTGGGAATACTAATTGCACCAATGAAGAAATTTCCAATGGCCCTAGATACCAACTAAGGACAGCTCAGGAGAGACAACTCAGGGTGGTACACTCTTTAGGAACACAGTCTCTTTAGCCTGGCTGATGGAGACAAGTTGGCCTGGCAGAAGACCTCAGTTCTGCAGAGGTCTTGAGAGAACCCTACAGATACAGAAGGCAGCTCCAAGACTCTGGAAGAAGACAGTCCCACCCTGGGGAGTGATCTCCACTCAGTTCCCTTTGCCAGCAGCTCAGAAGGGATAGGATTCCAGATCCTTTGCTAGTGTCAGGAAAAACCTTTGCAGGGGCCAGGGCTTAGCCAGACACAGCTGGTCCAGGCAGCAACTCAGCAGCCTTGCATGAGAGCACTTGCTGAGCCCTGGGAATAACTGAGAGGTCACCTACAGCCAAGTCAGAAACCACAAACACTGGAGGGGCTCCTCAGGGCTATCCAATGGTCAAGTGAGTCATTAGAACAACATTTTGGTAAGTAACCACAGAGATGGAAATTGAAAGGTTCCAGAAGAATATCATTTCTCTAAAAGTATCAGGTGGTTTTTTGGCCTTTCAACAATGACAAAAAAAATATCTTGTTAAAAATTCATATTAAGTACAGGATATTTAATCTTAAACTAAAGCATAGTTACATAGCAAACAGTGCCCATCTACAACTGCTGGTACTTCTTTAACTAACCTGGAGTAGGTTTGGAAAGAGATCATACAGGTGTTTGGACTAGGCACAATTTAGGACAGAAAACATAGCTTGAAAAAGCCAGAGTTAAGAGTTAAAACAAAACACAAAGTTTAAAGCAGAGAAAAGGTGGGAAAATTGACACATGGTACAGAACATTATTACTTTATTTACCTGTAGAGTATATAGAAAGCATCTTTCTACATGCAACATTGGAAATATGGTTTCTACACCCTTCATTTTCTGTAAGCTCGAAGTGGTTGAATAAAATGCTTTCCTGTACCCATCTACCCACACTTCTCTTGGAAAAAGGATATAAAACATTTAATCATCACTTTTCTTTCTTGATGGGCACAAGAATTTGCAACTACCAGAAGGTCATTCTATGATGTCCCACAGCTAAAATGCAGGTACAATTATCCAACCAACTGCTCCTCTCCAACTGGTCTTAGGCCAAGTTCCTTGAGTTTCCTGTTTTAATTTCCCAGATATTTGAAACTGGTTTCTGCCTTTTGGTAGCCCTTTTGGTTTTCCTTTTACCAGTTATCAAGACATCAAAACAACAATGATTTAAAACATGTTTTTAACGGCAATTCTCCTAAAGATTTGTACCTTCAATGTAAACACTTAAAATATTGATTCAACCAGTCTAAGAGTCTACTATTTATAAAAATAACTTTGTCTATAGTTTTTTCCCCATGAAATACTTATATTTATATTTTAAAGCATTATATATATATATATATATATATATATATATATATACACACTTGTGTCTTTGTATGCATATATGTAAGCATATATTCTCTTAAAAAAGACATACTGTATTATCAATTGGTCACTGTCTTTACAAAAAGAGTAGGTTAGCAATACAGACTTAAAATGAATGCCTTAATTTAGAATATATTCACAAGCATAATTCATTACTGCTTTTAAGATGTAACTAGCCTAAGAGAAACAATTTATGCTAGAAATTTTAATGAAGTCCCTGACATAAAAATGAGCAGTCTGTAAACCTAAAACAGAGAAAGCATGGTCACTGCAAAACTGACTGCCTGGCTTCAGAACAAAGAAGAAAGAATTTGAGAAGTTCTCTTTTTTTTTGGGGGGGGGGGTAATATGGTAAGTACACATATTCTCTTTTTCAAGGAGTACATTAACAGAAGTTTGGAAAGACCATGAGCTTTCCCTGAACTTCATAAACCTCATAAAATATACAGTAGCCACCCCATTTCCATCCTTGCTCCAACAGAATAATTACAGTCATGCTAGGTTGTAAGAAGAGCCTCCTAACTTTAACTCTAGTACACCAGAGTCTCACCCTACTACATTAACTACATTGGGAGAAAATATATATAATTTAACTCTTAGTATTTCTGATCCTATGAATTAATAATTACACTCGATCATTTCTCCTATAGTCCATACTATATTAGAAAAGATTTGGAGATCATAATATTTAATGACAATCAGAAAATCAAGAACAGCACAGGTGTTTCCATAGCCTACAGACCAAAAAATCCCTTAGATATATTCCTAAAGTTTAGAAAACATCAAATGAGCAAACATAAAGATCAACTCTTTTAAAAACAAATGAGGGGCTGGGATTGTGGCTCAATGGTAGAACGCTTGCACTAGCATGTGTGAGGCATTGGATTCGATCCTCGGCACCACATAAAAGTAAATTTTAAAAAAAACAACAAAGGTATTGTGTCCTATAACTAAAAAAAGTTTTTAAAAAATGATTTTCAGCATCCAAGTTTCAGGATTGTTTTATTACCTGGCCCTACGCATACAAGTTAAAGGGCCCCATTGTATTTTAACTTCTTTTAACATTTATTTGGGAAAAAAATCTAATTTCAAAGTGAACCCACTACTAAGTATTAATATTTGAAATAAAGGAATTTTAGCATATGCTTTGTTCTAAAAAATGGTAGTAGAAATCCACAGGGATTGAAGAGGTGCACAACAAACTGCTTATTTGTACAGGGAAGTGGACTCCCATGAACAACACTTTGCTCTCAATGTATGGTGAGACTTGGGCAGGTGCACTTTCTCCTGGGGTTTCCTGGAATTGCAGATTTCCCAGCCCTCACCTCTACATGAGAAACCTAGGAGGCACTTTCCATGCATGACATCCAGGCCTTCCATGGACCTTTGGCCCAGGTGCAACTGCGTGGGAGCAGGGCTGGGGGCATCTTCCTTCCCTGTACTTTTGTTATAGAATGACATCAGGTCCCCTGCCACAGCTGAAAGCATCTATCTCCACCAGGCAGTTTCAGAGGCTAAAAGGGAATTCTGTTGCATTACTTCAAAGGTGGTATGAAAGCTAACAGTATGTCCAGCTCCATTCCATCACATTTTCTGTGAACCTTTCTGCCCTCCCCCCAACACACATTCACAGAAAAAGTGTATATATATATATATATATATATATATATATATATATATATACACACACACACACACACACACACACATGTGTATATGTATATACATGTGTACACACACACACAGTCTCAAACTTTTGACAAGAAAAGTTCTATGAATAAAAGCATACAGTATATTATTTCTCTCTAAATACAAAATTTTTGTTTACTGACAAATATTATAGATAGTATCAAGAGAATATTTGATGAGGTCACACAGCACAGGTTGTTCCATAGCCTACAGACCAAAAAAAGATAACAACCAAGAATAAAATTCAGCACTTAAACTTCGTGTGAAAAAATGTGAAAGAAAAAAATGAAAACACTAAACAAGGAATAAGAGACTCATTATAGCAACATTTCCTCAGGTAGAACTGAAATAGCAAAAATTAAAGCATGGAATAATTAAAAGTTAATGCTCTGAGGTTTTTATAATCTGAAAGGAAAACACCTATAAAATACAAACCATTTGTCTCTATGTCAAAACTAGTTTAGCTTCAGAGAATATAGCCATCCAACATAAAATCCAACTACCTCTTTTATCTTAAGCAGCAGGGAAAAAAATACAGACATCAAACTTCATATAAACCAAGTATTTCTCATCTAACTCCCAATCCTTACTAGCTAGAGGAATATATCCTATGCAATAGACATTTCCAGAATAAGTAAATGATTAAAGTGTTATTTAAGGAATTTACAGCATATTTTTAAAAAAATAAAACATCAAAAGCAAGCTCCACAGCACAACTAAAATGTGGCATAATTTTTGTACTTGGCACCCTTATGGCCAGTAAGGTCCTTCAGTTAAAGGCAAACCAAAGTCAAACTGGCCAACTAGAGGTGTAGTGGCCCACGGTCTGTGCTCAAAACTTTCTTTCTGAATGAAGTCATGTTCTGAATGAATAAACAATGAAAGCAGCTCTGACATCAAGGGACTTATGAAGAATGCCAAGGAAAGGGCTCTGCTAGACTCAAAGAGTCTGTGACAATAATCTTATTTCTTTATCTTCCTATGCTATTTAATCATCTTAGTGCTCTCCTCTGAACTACTCTAATCCCAGGGATGGGTCTGAATGACTCTAACACAAACACTTGTAAAGACATTTCTAAACAGGGACATGCAATGGGTCAACCAAATAATAATCAATTAAATTATTACTTTATATTTCTAGTATCATGAGTGTCAACAACAGTGCTTTGGGTTCCCTTTTAGCTGGTTAACAGTACTAGCCCTTAGCCTCTCTTTGTCTGTGCGGCAGACTATCAATGCTTCCTGCACCAGCCTCATGGCATGCACCCTTTTATGTCACTTTTTTTGTGTTAATGTTGCCAGCCACATTTTCCCTCCATTATACACATTACTGTCACATTAATCTTCCAAAAAAATGCTCCTACTCCTCATGTCACTAAGGTACTCAGAAGTCATTAAGGACACACACTCTCCCTGGCCTGAGCATGACTCACAAATCCTTATCTCCAGTTCAGATCTTTCTCTGAGTTCCAGACACATAACTCTCATCTTCCCCTTGATTCTCCATAGATACTGCAAACATAACAAAACAAATGCAGTATGTACCTTATTCAACCTCTCATAAAGCTGCTCTCCTTGTATCCCACATTTAGCAAATGACACCAAGTACATCCTGGGCATCAGCTCCCCAAACATCCATCCTGACTATCACTGCCCTAAGCACTTATTTTCACAATCATTCCCCTTCACCCCCCAAATATGGGAGTCTTTCCCATCCTTTCCCCCAGAAGTCAAATCAGCCACCAAAACTCACTGACTTTATCACGTCCACTTTCTCCTACATGGGCCCTCTGCTCAAGATCTTTTCTATCCAAGGATGTTCTTACACTCTCCTTTCCCTTCTGTTGGATGAACCAACAAATTCCTCAAGAGTTGGAATCAATTCCCAGTTTCTCCGCAAAACCTTTCTTGATTCACCATCTTACAAATGCCAAGTTGTTATTTGTCCACTCATGTATATGACAATGATATACAGTATCACAAGTCAATTTTTGACTGTCTATCTTTTCTCAATAACAGCAAAAATTATGCACCATTTAAGGTTATCTCTAGGTGCTTTTAACAAAAAGAAAGAAAGAAACGATTGCAAAAGGCCCAAGTGTCATACTCCTGTTTGCAAAATGTTCACTGTGCAGATCCAAAACAGGAATAAATTTTACACAATCTATACCACTGTAGAAACCCACTTGATGTATGATGCAGCAATGACTAAAATATTTCAGAACACATTTTATGGTTTCCACACAAATATCTTCTATTATTGATAAATCAATCTGGTGATAAATCAGTGTGAACTTGAGTTATTTTTGTTCTCTACAATCTTCCAACTAGGGTTATTCCTCTTTGTAGACAGGTCTGACTTTCTCAGGGACGTACCCTTATAGTCCTCAGTATACTTAACATGAGAAACCCATTTATGAAGGCTAGTCTGTGAATTACATTAGCAATTACTTAAGTGACAAATAGCTCTATGTAGATGTCAAATTTAATTTGCCCAAAACAAAACTCTTGAGGCCTCCCTCAATCTGCTCCTCTCCCTACTAAAGGGAAAATACATCCTTGATTTATCATTCCTTTCCCACCCACATCACCAGGTCCTGTTACTTCCAAATGCTATCTCTATTACTTGCACTATCACACTACTATTTCAGGTTAGAAATCTTAGGATTATTTTTTGCTTTGTTACCCTTCCCTTATCCACTAACAGATACTGTCAGTTCTTTCATTGAAAGGCTATTTGTTCATCGATGTTTTGCTGCGGTCTCCCCTGCTACCACTCTAGTCCAGCCTCCAAAGGCACCATGTATGGGTAATGGAAACAGCTCTCCAACAGCCTCCTGAAGGTAGCATCTCCCTTTGCCATCCACTCTGCAGCTGCCCCTGTCCCCATTCTACCTAACATTGACTTGACCACGCTCTGCTTCTCTCTGCTCATAAAGCTGTAATGATTTCTGATAGCTAACATTACCAGGCTTCAGCTCCCTGCACGATATTTAAGACATTTCATAATCTGGTTCCATTTGGCCTTCCCATCTTTATTTCCTATTACCCACCTATGGACATAAAACCTGGCTCTTTTAGAACAGTTCTGTAAGTAGCTTACACATAAGTCATAAATATCCTCTGTTCCACATTTTATTCTTTTGTCAATGATGTTCTCATTTCTGAAATCCATCATTAACCAAACTGTTCATGATACCTTATCATATACAATTCTGGGACATGCTTCTTGGCCTTGAATGCCTATGGCATCACAAATATCAAACTTCTATAATATTAATGATTTAATTATTTATAAGTATGATGTCATCAATAATGTTTTCATATATGATATGTGTTTGAATATAAGTTAGAGCTTTTTCCTTCAAAGTTATTTCCCAGTAAAGGAAAACCTCCCTTAATCCCGATTTCTTATAAACTTCACATGCTACAAATGTTTTATGTTCAATAGCAAAGCATTTAAATTCAAATGATCTCAAACCAATTCTACTTTTGAAGTATACAGAAGTCATCTGACAATAAATTTAAAACTTTTTAAAAGTAAAGAAATTCAATTAGATGTAAAGAAATTTACTTAGGTCTTTAAAAAATCTTTTAAAATTACTTTTAAAAAAATCAATGAAGTTAATCACTACCCTGCAAAGATCATAAATATGCACCTAACTTATTACAAATGTACAGGTATTGTGTTTGCAGACATAAGTTCCTGTGATAGCATCATACCTAGACCTGCTACATCTCCATCAACTTAGATGGCTGTGCAGAGCATGTGCAGGTTAATTAATGATCAGCAGGCTATTAAATGACTGGAAAGTGGCCCAAATAAAAACAATGATAGCCACGTCACCATGAGGCACTGGAAACATTTGAATCAAATAGTTTTGTGAAATATAAAAATAGCAAAAAGCAATGGCTTTAATTGCTTTTATTTCATATAATATGATTTTAAATACGTTCATGTAACAAAATTAACTAGTGAAATAGACATGTAACTACATATAACTATCTGAGTTTCTGTACTGAAGTTGGCAAAACATTCATTTTGGTGGACGGGGCAGAGATGAGCAAAGGGCAATCAGGACAGATTACAGACTATACTGGCTCAGAGTCATGATATGATCAGAAGGGTACATGGCATGGCTACTCCTAGGCCTGCAACTCATCCACTATGTGAAACCTCTGTATAGTTCAGATTCAAAAAATTGGATTAAAAGTTACATAAAAGTATCAACTGTTCTAAAATTTTATTTCCATTGTTTTCTGCTAAATTTTAATGATTTGGCAGCACTGGTAAATACAAAGAATAATGTTATTTTACAAGTTACTATAAATTTCTTGTTCTTTATTACCATTTAATAGAACTTGGAAATGTAACACATTTCCAAAACTTCAGTCCTTCCCTACTGCCCTATAAGCTTGTCTTTTGGACGTTAAAAATCATTGGTATTCCAAACTGTACTATCAACCGTTCCACCTCAGAATGACATAATTTCAGAGATAAAAGATACATTTTTAAATATCCTATTAGCACTCATTTTCTCTATGTTTTCCCCAAGAGTAAACTAGGGCTAAAGAATAATCCAATGCTGCTCATAGACAGGGATGAGACACAAGCTTAGTTCTTCCCCATCATTATTATGGGTTGTGAGCCCAGCACCAAGTTCTGGGTACTCCACTTGGTATTACTGTGGTTAGGAATCATAATATTTTAAAATTCTCAATATTTTTTTCTAGATTTTATGCATGAATGTACAAATGTCATGGGTCATTTCAGTGTAGTTTTCTTGTTACTTTAATGTAACTTCTGACTTCTCTCGAGAGGTGAAGTGCCTCATGGTCTAGCCATACCTAATGTGATTCCTGCCCCCTGGTAAAATCAACATCAGCCTTCAATCCTCAATGCACAATTCTCCCTTCTCTTCTATAGAGTTCCTCATTTTGCCAGATGAGCTGCCTTTCTAATTAGCAGGCTCTCCTCATGAAGTACCATCTTACGATCAATCAAGCAGAATGGACCTGATGACAACAGATGCTGATCTCAAGCACAACACTCACAAGATTATTCATTATGCAGGGGTGACCTAGGTTGGCTGGTACAAGCTACCCTGCTCACAGGACCACAGCATTTCCATTCCACCTCCTAGGGAATACACACACTCAACCTCACACCAGCACCTGGTACACTTAATGCATCTCATTCAGGATTCTAAAAGTGACCGAACTCTGTAAGCTTGTCTTTGCCTTTTCAAACTCAGATACTATCATGGCTCAGAGTTACACAATTCTATACCTTAGAGATGGGTGGTTAACAAAAAATAAGTCTTACCTTCAATTCTCTTTAAAGCTGAAAGGCACATATCCTTCCTTGGAAACTCAAAGGGATTGTTGCAGGTCAGAATGGTGTCACATTCACATTTCCCATTGATAATATTGCAGCCAGAGATAAGGTTTTCAATGCATGGTTCAAAACCAAGCAGTTGGTCATCATCCCAATTCTCATCTGCAAGACAATTACCCAGTGCTTATTACAGGATAAGATCTTGGGAAAGTCACTTAATCTGAACATTATTTTACTCCACTCTAAAATGGGCATAATAATGTTTGCCTGAAAAGTCTAACTGAGGTAATGTAAAATGAGTGCTGTCATAAATTTTAGGGCACTATAAAAATACAGACATTATCATTATGTCACAGTTATGGTAATTTTATTTATAGTTCTCTTGCTCAGAAAAGAGGTAAGTTAGCCCCAATAAAACACAAAATAACAAGAGTTTAAAGATGGAAGCAATAAAAGAAATACAAAACAAATGTAAGATCATAAAATGGAACTGGGAATGAGTCTAAGAAAAATGCATACCACAACTGCATGTAGATTAGCTTCCTTTCAGGTGAAAAATTTGGCCTAAATACTGTATTTGATTTGAAAAAGAAACAAAGTCAATTAGACAATTCTATGTCTACAAGATTAAAAACAAACCCAATGGTCAGAAATAAAACAGTTCCTATGACAAAATGCTGTTCTTCCAAGTCACGTAATTGGACAGTCTCCTCACAGCCCTCACAGAGTGTCAGTGATCCTGTCGCTGTTCCATGATGTTTGCATCCCTGGCAGCACTTGTACCCCACACGTGGCTCCCAGAGACCCCTCATTAATCCTAACACACCACTTCTATCTCCCCAGGCTTTATTTCAGGACTCTCCAGCACCCCTGCAGGGACAGCACCTGCTGGCCTCTGAGCACAGTCTCTCTGCAGCAACCTTCCATTTTCCCACTCCTCTAAATTCATTTTGCTCAGCTCAAGTCTCACCTTCTACATAAGGCCACTCTGAGCAGCAGGAATGTAGGAAAGGGAGAGATGGAGGCTGGAGAGTCAGCAGGGCCCACCTGTGTGGCTCCATGGAGACACTAGACTCTCCACACAAGACAAAAGGAGAGGAGAGGGAGGGAGGGAGGAGCCAGCCCAAAGTCCTGTGTTCTTATCTGTTAGAACAGTTCAGCAATGAAGGCAGGTCGGCAGGTCAGTTACCACACCAGGGTAAGAACACGGTGCTGGGTGAAGCAAAGCTTTACAACAGATTCTATCTACACTGCCTTCAGGCCATAAAAGGCTACTATGGATGCTCTGGTTGATTCCAACTTGGACATGCCCCATTTCTTCTCTGATTTTCACTTCCACATGTTTTAATATGCAATATATACATTGTTTTAAAATTTCCCTTGGTTAAATAAATAAACCAATCTCTTCACAGTCTTATATTTACTTGTTTTTTTAAATATTTATTTATTTATTAGTTATTGGTGGACACAACATCTTTGTTTGTATGTGTATGTGGTGCTGGAGGATCGAACCCTGGCCGCACGCATGCCAGGTGAGCGCGCTACCGCTTGAGCCACATCCCCAGCCCTTATATTTACTTGTTATCCCCAAAATGACAGACACAGGACCAGATATACAGCAGGTCATTTTTTAAGCTAAAAATTATTTAAGACACCTATTTTTAAAGATAACACTTTGTTGCAGTATAAATCAGCAAAAAGAAGCAACTTTTTTCATTAAGCAGACCATTAAAATAACTGCACTAAACATGAAGACACCCAAGTCACTTTTTCAGTGCATGCACACAGCCATCAGTACAACTCCAATACTTAGACCGCATCACATGTTAAAGCAAATGTGTCTGAAAACATGTAACACATTTCCTTCCCAGCCATTCCAGTTTATATTTTCTATTGCACAGACAATGCTCACAAGGGGGAAAAGATAAATCCTACCATAATTTGTTATTTCATTCATTTAATTTTATACACTATTTCTACAGTTCTAACCTAAGACACAATAAAGTTACAGAGAATTATGAATTATGTGACAAATTAAACTGTACTTGATATGATTTTCAGTACTGCAGGCTATACAAAGCTGACACAAACACTCATATTAAGCTTAGTTTTGTACTTTTCACATTTTTTTTTTCAATTAATATAATGTATCCTCTCTAAATATCCAGTTTCCTGGAAAGAACTTCAAAAGACAAGCAAAACTAGTTTGCTGATTCTTCTTCTGCTCAATTACTAGTCCTGTCAGCAAAATTTGAGCAAAACTGAAAACTTTTGTCTGCTTAAATAGGGGAAGGCCCCACAGAAAAACTCTGTAAGATATCCTATCACTCAATGAATTAACATCCTACAGTGAACACACAGAGCCTTGTCAACTACACACACTGCATATTAAGAGCTTCTTCAAACCACAACTTGTGAAACGCAAGAAAATTTTCATATTCCAACTTCTACACCGTGAATAGATCAGTAAGCCAGGCAATGGCTCCACACACTATTTTTGTTGCCATTGCTATTACTGATCAAGAGTATATAAGAGCTCATTGTCAGTCTAGAACACAGAAATACTTCAGCACAAAATAAAATCAATTTAAAACTTCAGTTACTCAGTCATCTTTATTCATAAAGATTATAACAACAATGTGCAAAAATATATAAGGAAACAACTCCTGTGCAGCTTGGTTGGGTGAAATGTGTACAGATGTTTCCTATATTATAGGTTTTATACATAAGTCAAATTTCCTATATAAAACTAAATTTGGGAGTTGGGGAGGAGACATTTGAATATTAATTTATTTTTAAAGATGCAGATAGGACTTTATGCAATGTACTTTTGTAAATGTTTTTCAAAATATTTGTCTTTGGTAGTGTTTCCTTTGCTGCCACCAAATTGGTAAGATGCTATTGAGATGTTTAGAGAGTTTAAATTTTTAAAAGTGCACCTGATATCTCAGATGAATAATAAACAGTACATTTCTTTTCTCAAAAAAATATATAAGGAATCTACTATTCTTTGTGAACTTTAATTATCAACTCTTTTAACCACCCCCAAAGACATTTCTACTATTTAGGCAACATAACAAACACAAAAATTAAGCAAAATTCTGGCCCAAATGGTCTCCCCCCAAAAAGGGAAAGATCCATTCACAAAGGATACAAAAACTCAAAGTAGATGTGTTACTGAATGAAATCCACAACTTTTAACACTAACCCTAAGATTAGATTTCCTTGAAGGAATAAATGCCTGCTCAAGCATTTGGCACTGAGGAAGATATGGAAAACAAGAACATGGTGACCAGGAAGGGGCAGGTTTTGTCCATGACCTGTTTTGTTCTGTAAACAATAATTATCTGAATAATTCTAAAAGCAGCACCTCCTTTAGGAGAAACACATCTTTATACTAATCAACAAAACCATGTCACTGAACCAGCACTGATGTGTAAACGCAAGTTACGGCAGTTGCACACCATTATTTTTAGTAGTGCTTAAAAGAAGACTAAAATGCAAAACGTAGAGCTGTTGGTTTTCAATATAAAAACAAAACAAAAAAAGTAGTAAGGTGATCGCCATATCACATCTATAGTCCTCCAACTATAAAAACAACTCTTCATGAAAGTGAGTGGTCAATTTTAAAACACACACAACTAGATTCAAAATCAAGCAATACAGATTCAAGAAACATTTCAACTACTTTTTTTAACAACAAAAAACTTATTTAAAAAATTTTAAAAATCTAGTTTTATCATTTTAGAAATACCAACCTAAGATATTCAAGGTTCTCTTAAATATCTTTGGAGGCTTGATGAGAGTAATTTGACACTATGAACCCTGAAATTATTCCAAAAGCCACTAA
The DNA here is from genome assembly GCF_964194105.1 of Spermophilus citellus. NCBI lineage: Eukaryota > Metazoa > Chordata > Mammalia > Rodentia > Sciuridae > Spermophilus > Spermophilus citellus. Next base: position 72,370 of record NW_027672804.1, on the reverse strand, counting down.
CCAGATGAGTGACATATTAACAATTACTTCAACCTAGGCAGTAATGAGTACATTTTATTTCTTCTGCTCTTTGCTATACACTGATGCAGAGAATAACAAATTAAAACTGTGACTGAACGCAACATGATTTATACCTTAGTAACAGCCACAGTTTGTGCTTTCCCTGACTACTGGTGTTTTTGACTATGACAAAATGAAAGAAATTTAAAAAGTTATTTTGGGGAAAGAGGTTAAAAAGTACTTTTAGTAGCTTGGAAGCAGGACAGACCTTTAGAAATTAACTACATTTGATCAGCTGTAATACAAAAGCTCAAGATTTGAACCATTACAATTAACAAGGGGGGCAAGCTGACAAAGAATCACGGGTGGGCTTTCTGGTGAGACACACTCTAGGTGCCTGTAAAAGAAGCCAGGCAGCCATGCAGGAGCTCGGAAGGGTTCACCAGCAACCAAAATACCCTACCACACTTGGCCCACAAGCAGGGTGAAGAATAAAGCACAGCAATTTGATCACATTCCCACAGCAGTTTTAGTCATTACCATAAGACACACTAGTTAAAAACATAATGAAAAATGCCTGAGAATCTACTAATACATCAAAAATCATAAAGTGGAACCATTACCTTGCAATAGAACTATTTAAAAAATCATCAATCAAAACAAAAGGCCCAAATTTATCCAGACTAATTAAGAGAAATTCAAAAATAGTTCTAATTACGTTTTTAAAAATTTTAAAACACATACTTTCCTGTAGGTAGTCCACCTTATTTTAAGCACTAACTTCAACCTAAAACAATATACTGCTCTCATTCTCTTGAATTCAGCTCATTGCATTCAAATAGGCTCTAAAATAAATGGCACCTCCATAAATCTGGACATTACTCTGATTAAGAAACACAGCTTCTTATAAAAATTTGAGGAAGCACAACAAACCCATCTAAAATAAGCATGTATATGAAACACTTTTATAATTATTCTTATTTAAAATCCATGCTCCTCTTGAGAAGAAATGAATTTTTACTATAGCATGGAAAGCTAATCACAGTATAAGGCTAGTTAACAACACCCATCCTTTTTCTACATTAAAAATATCTTAACAATGAAACTTAATGTGTTACCTGAAATTTGTAAAATGCAATGTGTATTTTATCATCCTGGATAAAATATCTACAGCCTCAGTAGTGGTTAAATTGCAGCTATAAAGGAAACTATCCCAAGATAAATGGCTTCCCTATGAGGAGGCTTCATTGCTACACTTCACCTCAGGACAATAAATAAAAGTAACTGCACCTTGTCTTCTGTCCAATGACATCATCAGTCTGACCACATCTTGGGAATCAGGTGCAAAACATATGCTATTTAAGGCATAAAACCATATCACTCTTTTTGTTCATCAGACCTCCTGCTTCAGGTCTCTAAGGCGGTCATTCACCTGAATATTCTCCAGAAAACTAGTTATTTCCTCCCTGATGCATTCAGGGCCTACCTACTGGAAGGGGGCGGGATAGTGAGTTATTTTAAGTTAGCTTGCTTTTAATCCTTTAGTCGATCAAATCTTAAGATTTTGTTACAAGTTAAACTAAAGACTACTGTCCCACAAAGTATCTGGCTACCACCACTCTTCAGTGACCTACTGTGATGGAGGGTTTGACATTAAATACCATTCCCTGAACACTCACCTTAAGAGCCCACGCGCACACACACACACACACACACACAGGAAGAAAACGTGGATTGTCTGAACAGTTTACCCGGGAAGGACCAACCATCACGACCCCCGTTTCCTGTAAACAGGAAAAGTGATCTGCCCTTCCCGGGCCAACTGTCTTCAATCACGTAAACCTGAGATTCTCTGACAACTCGACGCCGCGGGGCGGGCGTGGGAGAGGACGGTCGCTCTGGGCGGCAGACGCGCTCCCCACCGCGGCATTCCGTGCCCGCTGACCTGCGGGGGAGGAGCGCCAAGCGGGCGTCGGCCTCCGGGGCTCAGCGCCGCGGCGGGCACGGGAGCGCGGCCGCCGACTCCGGGAGCTGAGCGCCAGGACCTCGGGGGCGCCGGGCTCCCCCGCTCGCAGGGGCCTGCGCTGGGTCCAGGCTCCCGGCCCGAGTCCGAGGCCGGGCGGGGGCCCGTCCCCGCGGCCCCCGAGGGAGAGGCGCAGGCGGCGGCGGCCGGGGCTCCGCAGGCCCGCGGGTCGCGGGGCGGGGGGTCGCGGGCCGGCTGCCGGAGCCCGTGGGCTGCCGCGGAGCGAGAGCCATAACGAACCGCGCGAGCACATGGGCGAAGGGAGAATATAAACACGGCCTTGGGCTGTGAGTGGCTGTTATTAAAGGTCTGAATTACTAAACATGAGAGGCGGGGAAAGCCGGGCGGCCATTTCAATAATATAAACCTCCCCGAATTAGACATTATTCAAATGAGCGCGGCCGGCGACGGCGGGCGCGGAGGCCTCAGCACCAGGCCCGCGCCCCGCTCTGCGCCCCACACCGGCCCGCGCCCCCCAGGCAGCGTGGGCGCCCCGTCACCCGCGTCCCCCGGCCGCGCGGCCTGGCGACGCTCCCGCCGAGGCCGGGCCGGAACCCGCACGCGGACCCCGAGATGTGCACTCTGGCCCCGCCGCCCGCGGCATTGTGCCCGCGCCCGCGAACCCCGGGAGCGCCCGCCAGCATTGTCCTCCGGGCGGCCCGGCCCGCCCGGCGCGGGGAGTGGGGAGCGGCCGGCGGGCGGAGGGCGCGGGCCGCAGCCCCTGCCCGGTCCCGCCGCCACCGCGCCCGCCACTGCCCTCCGCTCGGCGCCCAGCGGGGACTCGCGCTCCGGCCCCCCAGCTCCCCGCAGTTAATTATAATAATCCTGAGTACTAATAAATTATGCTAAGTCGCGGGGGGGCCGGGAGCCGGCCGAGTATGAATATGAATATGTAAAATGCCGTAAGGATTACCTGCTGCTGCCGCCGCCGCCGAACTCTCATCTTGACTCGCTGCTCCTCCGTCCGCCATTTTGAATATTTTAACCAAAATCGCCCCGTCGATGAGCCCTCCCTCGCTCCGCGCCCCTGCCCCGTCTGCGCCGCCTCGCCCCGCCCGCGCTCGCGGCTCCCCGGGCTCGCGCGAGGGGGCGCGCGAGGCCGGCACTACTCGCCGCCGGCCCCCTGGCGGAGCTCCACCCTCTCGCGCGCTCTGCGCACGCGCGTCCAGGCTGCCACAGCCTCCACCACCCCTAAAGCGCACTCAACCTGCCAGTCACCCTGGCGCTCCATCTTTTGGCGACCGCTCTACGCATGCGTGACTTCCTCCACGCGCCTGAGAAGCAGCTCGCGCATGCGCTTCTTCCCTTGCCGCCCTCCTGAAGCGCGGCCCCAGCGAAAAGTGTCCTGTAGAGCGCCGGTGTCTTCTGACGGTTCTCCCGCCTCGCTCCGCCTTCCCCGGTGGCGCTGTGAGAGGCGGGCAGGAAGCCCCGCGGCCGCTTTCCGCGCAGTTGACGCGCTAACAAAGCCAGGGCCGCGGGCCTGCTAGGTGACTTCCGGCCCCGCGGGCAGGTAGGCGGAAGCGCCCGCCCCGGGCAGAGGCACCTGCAGGCCTCATCGCCTCCCCGTCCACTCGCCCCGGGGCCTCGCTGCACTTCCCCGCGGGCTCCCGGGCGGGTCGCCTGCCTCTTGGCGCGACGAGACGGCCTGAACAGAGCCGTGGACTTGGCCTCGCCGCGTCTCGCGTAGCGGGCAGCCCAGTCGGCGGTCTCCGGCGTAGGCCTTGCTTCGTGAGGTTGGGACTGCGAGGCCGGTAGCCCTGGGCTCGGGCCGATTGTCTAATGACTTCTCCTGTATAAACTCCTGGTGTTTTTCAAGTTCTCTCTCAAGATAATGAGAAAAGTAGTTCGTGGAAAGAAAAGGCCCGCCCTGAAGTGTCCTGCAGAGGTGACTATGGTCTCCACCGCCACTCGCAGGGCCTTGGGGGAGAGCGGTCGTCCTAACGGCCAGGCCACCGCCACCGCGCACCGGGTTGAGCTGCTGACGCTGGAGCCCAGGGCTCTGTCCCTGACGGCCACTCTGTGGGTTGAAACCGGTCCTGGTGGTTCAGCCCGAGGGACCGCGCAGGAGCGCGGAAGCCAAGCGGTGGGACCGCTGGCTGTTAGGAACCAGGCCAGAGGAGTCCTGAGACCAGACCAGGGGCCTGCTCAGGGTCAGCAGCCGTGTCCACACAAGTACAGAGCCCTTCCTCAGGGCCGCGAACCTGAAATCCCCTCCGAGAACTCGCATGCCCTTATTGAAATCCATAGCTTCTATTGAATCTTAGTTGCACACTTTGATTCAGAAAGTAAATTAGTGTGACATCAGAAAGGCACTGAAGCTAGTGAATGTGCTCTTCAGTCTTTACTATTTCATGTCCATAAAAGGAAATCTTAATGGAGTGAATTTTAAGGAAAATTTTCTGTGAGAAAAATGTTTAAAATAGTTATGTCGGTGTTTCATGTTTATCTTAATGAAAAAATGTTTCAAACTGCCTAGAGAAACTCCTGGGCTGCTTAGGTGCTCACAAACGAAGACATAATAGTACTTCAACAGTTATATAAGGATTTTTAAAACTGCTGAAGTCTTGTAATCTAAGAAAACTTTAGGAGCGTCTTACATTCTGCCATGAACTTTACTAGGTAGTAAGGATAGGAAAATGTTGAAACACTGCCTTGACCTCAGCAAGCATAAGGTTGTCAAGACTCTCTGGAAGACAGGGACTCTGCTCGTCCCAGTTTTCCAGGAGGGGGGAATTGAGGGATAGAGATGTCAAGTAACAGTCTTCACAGGCTGAGGAGAAACTTGGGATTGGAACTGGTAGCCTCCTTGTACTGAACTGAACTCTTGGCGCTGCAACATGCATTTTAAAAAGACTCCAGGAAATGTATTTCAATGATAATCATTGCCTCAGGTGATATGATTAAAAATTACCATTTTATGTTAATGTTACATCACTATTAAATAACAGAGTGGAAATTTAAATATAGGCAAGGAACAGTACTCTTAACCCTTGTACTACGCTGTTTGCTATGGATCAGGCAAAATCTGGAGGTGTATTTAGTTCACAGTGGGGAGAAAATACACTAACGTCCTGTGTGTAAGCTCAAAATAAAAATGTATGCATGAATGAGAACTTAACATTCACACAAAAACATGCACACAGATAGCAACTCTTATAATTGCCAAAAATCAGAAATAATCCAAATGTCATTCAAAGATGAATGAATAAAACTGGTACATTTGTATCATGGGATACTGTTCAACAACAAACAGGAATAACCTGTTTGTATATTCAACAAGCTAAATGAATCTCAAAGCCATTATATTGAGTGAAAGAAACCAATCTCAAAAGGTCACATAATCTGATTCTATATATGATGTTAATGAAATAGCAAAACTATAATGAAGGAAAACAGACCAGTGGTTGCCAGTGGGTAGTGACAGGGAAAGGTGTAAATGTAAGGAATAGGCACAAGAGAGGTTTTGGCAGTTAGTGCAGTTCTGCATCTTGACTGTGATACACATAAAGTGAATACACATAACACATGCAAAATGAAGAGGGGTGGTCAATTCTGCCTAGACATTTCTGTATCATTGTGAATGATTCACTCTGTCTTACCAATGGGCATCATGCAAGGCTCCCTTGCAGCTAGATATGGCCTTGTGTTAATTTTTGGCTATTATATTATTGGGTGGGTTTTCCAGGAGATCTCCTAAAAGAAGCAAATTTGTTTCCTTTTTCCCCCTTTCCTGCTGTGTAGAATGCAGATACAAAGATAAAAATTTGGGCATCATTTTTGTATGCAGTGCTACTATCTTCAAGGTGCCATCTTCATACCATGTTAGGAACAGCAAGCAGATGGAGTCTTCACAGGTTCAGGAGAAGCTTGGGATTGGAACTGGTAGCCTCCTTGTACTGAACTTCACTCAGTGCTGCCACATGGTTTTGTTAGAGACTCCAGGAAATGTATTTCAATGATTGTCATTGCCTCAGGGGACAAAAACTACCGTTTTTTTTTTTGTTTTGTTTTGTTTTTTTTTTTAATGAACATCCTCAACAGTTCACCTGTTCAGAAAAATTAACATTCTACTTTAACAATTTGTTTAGTGGCCTAGAGAAGCCACTAAATTTTGCAGCAAAGGCTTTCAAGCCATGTTCCATGAAGCATTCAGGGTTGGCTTACATGAAAAGCCTTCTGCCTCCTCTGCAGCCAGAAAGGCTTTGCTTTACCATGTTTTGGTATCACTGTTTTTAAAAGTGTGTGTGTGTGTGTGTATTTGAATGTGAGACAGAGAGAGGGAAGGGAAAAATAAATTACTGTATGGGAAGATTCACCCAAGAAATTTCATTGCTTGAAGATGCTTATGCTATACATCATTAAAGAAAGTAAATTTTACAAGTTTTCAAAATAAAATGGTCATGACCATTTTTTTTTAGATATGAAGTATTGGGACCTCAATCTCCTTTTTGTGAATGTAAAGTGAACCCAGAAATTTTTCCAAGGAAGAATTGGACATATCTCAGATATTTCCATTTTATTTGTTTGTTTTGGTACCAGGGATGGAACTCCTGCACTCAATCACTGAGCCACATCCCCAGCCCTATTTTTTTTTTTTTTGTATTTTCTTTAGAGATCAGGTCTCACTGAGTTATTTAGTGCCTCGCTGTTGCTGAGGCTGGCTTTGAACTCACAATCCTCCTGTATCAGCTTCCTGAGCTGCTGGGATTACAGGCATGCGCCACTGCACCCAGCTTTCCATAGTTCTTAAGCAGGTAGACAAGCTGTCTATTAATGAATGTGTACTGGTCACATGTCTTAACGTTCATAAAAGGATGTCAAACCTACTTACTGTACCTAAGTGCTGCAATTTGTGTTGTATCCTTAATGGGCAATGTAAAATATTTCTACTTCTCAGAGAATGTACATGGGAATCTTTATAATTCAGTCCTCCTCAGAAAGCTCAATAACATTTATGGAGAACTGTCTGAATAGGTACATAGCCATTTTCTCCTCTAGTTCAGGGTCAGCAAATGCATGACACTGCTCTTGCTACTATACCTTCAAAGCCCCTGGCCAACTTTAATCCATAACCCTTCCTTGGGCTGAGCCTAGAATCTTGCTCAAACATCACTCTTTCCAACCAGAGCTTCAGGCAGCCATTGGCACCTTATCAGCATTGGCATGCAGCATGAAATCCATTTGCTATTTCACCTCCAGATACTCTTAAAAGCCAAACTGTCATAAAGCCATGCACTAGAAATTTTGTTTCCTCCTAAGAGTCTTTCCTAGAATCAAGCTTTGGACTTATGTCATCAGCCTACATTAAAATCATAAGAAGAACAACTCTTAGAAATGCACCATATTTAATATAGGAGTGTTTTTGGAATCTTCTTTCTGAGGGTTCTTCTCTAACATCTGAAGGGACAGAGCTAGGGATTGAGCCAGACTGCCTTTCCTCCCTGCTCCCTGTCTTGGTGCCTGCCCAGCTGCCTCCCACCCTGCCTTCCTCCTGCACCTGCATGTTCAGTCCTTCACTTTGTCTCCAGGTGTTGAGGTGCCCCTTTCTTTCTCTGCATTTATTGATTCCATTTCTGCTCTTCCTCTCCTTTCCTGCTGCTTCCTATTCTTCCTCATAAGCTTTTTCCAGATAAACTCTCCCTGCATTTATTCATCAACCCACAACAGTCTGACAACTGCTCCAATCATTTTCCTGAAATTACTTTACTGGAAGTCACTGATGACCTCCCAGCTGCCAGATCTGATGATATCTTCACTCTTCATCTTGCCCCATCTCAGCAATTTGACAATGCCAATGGTTCCTTCCTTCTTAAAGCCATCTCTGCCTCTGTCCTCAATGACAGATTGTTCTCCAGTCTCTCCTCTTATCTCTCTAACCACTTCTTGATTTTCCTCACTGGATCCTCTTCTTCCCATCTAACATAGTACTCTCCAGGGACCTGTTCTTGCCCCTCTGTTCATGGGGCAGACAAGCTTATTTGTTGTCAGCTTCTCTCTCTGAAGGTGACTCCTAAATCTGCAGTGTTAGTCTTATCTCTTCTCTGATTGTCAGATGATGCTACATTTCTCTCTCTCACTAGGGTATAAACCATGCAAGGACTGGGCTCTAACCTCATTATTTTAAAAAATCTCTATCTTTAATATTATAGTACAGGGCCTGGACATAGTCTATGCTTAGTATCTCTTTTAAAACAGACTTTCTTGCATTCTTCCATCTGTATTATAGTGACCATCCAATGCCATGTAAAAGTCTCCATTTATCCACAAGCATCAGTCACCTGTACCTGGCATTGCTCTAGGCACAACCTTTTCTTTGGATTTTTGTAATATTCTAAAATCAATATACATTTAATTCAATCTTATAATCTTTCAAGTAGCATCTATAATCCTATATTTTATCTAAGATGCACTTTTCTCATATTTTGATATCTGAAATCAATATGTGTTGTACAAGAAGGTAATTGACATAGTCTATTTGGCAGTATTTTTAATAGTAAATAAAATAATGGAAGATCTTATAACTAGTGATATTTTTAATTCTATGAAATATTGTATTTTATTCTGAGAAGATTTAGAAATATCCTTCTAACATTTTCTATCAACTGGGAAATGTTTAATAATTCTTAGTGTACTGGTGTTTTTTTTGTGTTTTTTTTTAATGCAGGAAAAGAGATATTTAAAGGCTTTTCAATATTTAGGTTAAAATGGTGATTTCCATTAGGACAGGTTCACACATCCATATAGTCTTCTGCTTCAAATACACAGCAATGATGGGTAAAATAGATAAAGAGAAAACTAAAAAGAAGAAGTCTGAAATAATAATTTCCACAAGCTAGGCAGAACACACCAATGCAAACCATGCACAGGTCTGTTGCTTTGGGGCTGCTACTCTGCAGCTCAGAGCATGTGGTGTGCTACTAAGGAACGCAAAGATGCCAGTCACTGCCCCATCTCTTTCTCTTTCACTTTCACATATACACTGCACCTCACGCGTCTTTTGTAATTGGTAGTTTCTCTCTATAATTTCATTTATTTTAATAGATTCATTTTTTATTGTAGTGATGGTGGGGGTTGAACCTAGGGCCTTCTATATGCTAGGCAATCACTCTACCACTGAGCTACATCCCAGCCCCTTAATAGATATATCTTACATAAAAATCAGAACTGCAACATTTTATGGTACAGAGAAGTTTCATGTTTAATGTTCCCCACTTCCTCTCCTCTTTGGGAAATTCTTTTTATTAGCTTGTTATGTATCCTTCCAACACCTCTCCTTGCAACTTTTTTTCTTGCAAAATAAGAAAAATACATGTACATCTACATATAGACTCTCCTTTTGCTCCCTTTCTTAAAAAGCTAGTGCACCTTACACACTGCTTTGTATCTTGTGTTTTCACTTAACGGTACCTGCAAGAGATTCCTCCTCATCCAGACATGGAGATCTTTATCATTCTTTTTCTGTGGCTCTGTGTGATTCCCTGTGTCCAGCATGGTTTACTCAACCAATTATCTCTTGGTGGACAGGCGTATTTATAAACATAGCCTGGTGCAATGTGACAGTGACTGGTGTCACTGCATACTCCCAAGAGCCTTTGTAAACAGAGGCTGAGTAAAGCCTCTGCCTAAGTGCTGCCTGGGGCTGCAGCTTCACAGGAAGTTGAGAGGAGAACAAGCAGGAGGACAGAGACACAGCCTTGCAACAGCAAGTGTGTGAAACCACCTCCCCGAGCCCCTAACCTCCATCCTGAGATCTGGGAGGTAGAATGGAGGTGACCACAGAACTAGGAAACAGCAAATGAGAGAGGAGAGTTCAAAACATATGTATGTATGCAGGGATAACAATATATATTTCAAAGTAATGTGTGTAAATGTTAATATCACATAGTAAATATTTTATTAAAATTAAATACTAATAAATAGTAAATTATATTCAATTCATATTAAAGCAATTTATCCAATTTTAAAATTGGTTTCATACCTAAAATCTAGACCAGGATTAGTTCCCAATGGTTTAAAAATGAAAAATAAAAGTAAAACTTCTAGAAGAAAACATCAATGATTTCATTTATAAGAAAGCTATTTCAGGGGCTGGGGTTGTGGTCTGTGGTAGAGCACTTGTCTAGCATGTGTGAGGCCCTGGGTTTGATCCTCACCACCACATATAAATAAATAAAATAAAGGTATTGTGTCCACCTACAACTAAAATTATGTATGTGTGTGTGTATGTGTGTGTGTGTGTATGTATATATATATATATATATATAAAATTTTTTTAAAAGAAAGCTAGTTCAGTAATATTATTGTCAGAAAAGAAACAATTAAAGGCAAAAAGGAATAAAAATGCATTGTAACAAAAAACTGAAGCAGCAAGAAACTCTAACAATTATGAATTATATGAAACTAACCACCTACCTAGAGAAATATAAAATAAAAATTGCCCATTATGAAGAGAGATCAGTAAAATCACAAGCATAGAAGTTTATAATACAAAAGAAATTATACCTACTGTTATTACTTCACCAAAACTACAAACTAACCATGGTACCCATCCCCTATCATTATAATCAAATCAGTGTGTCCAGATTGAGCCTGAACTGTGTGTACCACTAGTGTCCAGCCATGTCTGAACATATCTGGCAGGGAAAGAAATGGAAAGTGTGTGCTCTTGAAGACCAGAGGAATGTACTGGGAGAAAAACTGCTCCAGGTGATCCTGGTGCTGCCAACTTGACCATGACTCCGAGTCCATTTTGGTCTCTTAAAAAAATAGGTGACTAGGATTCGAGCTTCATGTCTGTCCTGAGGCTAAACTACCAGCTCAGAGTCCCATAAGCCTTCATCTGTGGAGTCCTATGGAGAAGTAGCTCTAGTTGCAGGGATGATATTAAAAATAGGTAGCACCTTGTGTGTTGTGACTAGACAAAACAGGCACCTCTGTTTTGTGGTACTTCGTCAGGACGTGCTAGATGGTTCCTGTACTGGGGCACACCTGATGGATTTCAGCCTGTCCACAAGGTCTCCTTTGACACTTCCAGGAGGACAGGGGAGCTCTGATTCCCCTTTGACAGAGTTGAACACACAAAAGGGGGAACTCTGCCTATTCTGACAAATGGGATTGCAGTGCTTGTGGGAGAGGGACCAGCAGCACCAACCAAAAGTAGCAGCGGGCTAGTTATGGGCTTTTGTTCTTCTCTTTCCAGAGATATCATTTCCAGAGAGAAAAACTACAAGACCTCTCCCCAAGACCATTGTAGTCTATTGGTAGTCACCAGGATGGATGAAGTACACACTATGAACGAAGTACATGCTGTCAGGGGAGCTCAGAGCAGATGCCTTTGATTCCTAACTTACACCAGTGCAGGTGAGGAGTAGATAAGAGCTAGTAAACAGAACCCTTGGACCACCACTAGCTTTCTGATCGGGTGGCTGACGGTCCCCTCACGAAGAAAATGCACAAGAAAAGTGTCATGGCTAGAAGAAAGACCAGCAGGTGTTAGTAGAGGGAATATAGCGGGAGGAGATGGTAAATGTAACACTTTCACTTCACTTTTAGCCATCCTTGGGCCAGAAGGATCATTTCAGTGCATGGTGGTCTGAGGGACTGAAGTTCAGAGAATCGGTAACTTGCCTGAGTCGCTAGGACTGAAATCTCAACGCAGTACCACTTGCATTAGCAGGCAGCTGCCCCAACCTAGGAGAGGGAAAGTCCAGTCCTTGTCATTGCCAGAGAGTTCTGATTGCTATTTACTTTGTCATCTATTTCATATTATGATAATGTTTTCCTGGAATTGTATGATATAATACTAGAAATTGAAGATGTTTATTCGCAACAAAGATTACATATGCAGGCTTCCTGTCATAGCCTAGGGAAGTTGCTCACATCATTCTTGATTTCCAGTCTTCTCTGAATATGATAATGTTTGTTTTAGGAAATCTGGTTTTCCTGCTGATCTTCCAAAGGAAGGCAGGCGGAGAGGGGTGGTGGTGATATACCCTTTGGGTATTTATTGAGCCTGGAGTCCTCCCCAAATTAGCTTGCTGGGAAGTATTGCATGTGATGAATGATACAGTATTTAAATGATGCTGTAGACATTTTCCTTTGTAATAAAGCAAATTATTCTAAAAAAACTATTTTGTTTCATTTCTTCATACAAAATTCATGTTTGAATTCCATCTAGGCCCTAAAACTTTAAATCTCCATAACAAGTTTTATGCATTATTAAATTTTATACACCATTGCATTATGCTTTTGAAACTGATTATACAATCTAATTAATTCAGAATATTAACTACAATTTCTGTAAAATGAATAGGCTAATGTTTATGGGAGTGATGTGTATAGATCCAACCATCTCTTCTCCTCTTCATAGCATCCCAATTATATGTAATATCAAAAACTGTGTCTCTGAAGTCCCCCATCCTGTAGCTTCTATCTGAGGTACAGCCAAGCCCAAAAGTCAAGCTTTGTTGCTGTTATTGATGTTGTTTATACTGGGGATTGAACCCAGGGGCACTTTACCCTGGGCTACATCCCTGATCCTTTTTTTATTTTTTATTTTGAGATAAGGTCTTGCTAAGTCGCTGAGGCTGACCTCAAACTTTCAAACCTCCTGCCTCAGACTCCTGAGTTGCTGGGATTATAGTTGTGTACCACTATGCCCAAAACTTGAGTTTAAATACTTCCAGGTAGATTAAAAAAAAACAAAACTTAAAAATTTGCACTTCACTCCTAGGCAAACCCTGCCAACTCTCTGCCAAAAGTTAAAACCCTGGCTGGGGATATAGCTCAGTTGCTAGAGTGTTTGCCTTACATGTACAAAGCCTTGGGTTCAATCCCCAGCACCACCCCCCCCAAAAAAAAATTAAAAAGCTAAACCCCTGGATTTTTTTGTTTGCTTGTTATACTTTTTTTTTTAACTAGGATTTTCACAAGAGTCACATGATTACTAAATCCAAAGCAGATAAAATGTCCAATTAAAAGTGTGATGAGGGTAATGTAGACGCCAAGGAACCACCTCCCTAAGAGAAGTAAGAAGAATGTATTCACAACCATGGAAGAGAGTAAAAGGGCCAAAGCCAGGGCGTGGCTCCAGGTGGTAGTCCAGCACCATCCGGTGGGGCTGCCAGGCTGGCCTCAGGTCCCTGGAGACCCACCAGGAATGATCAAAATCATTTTTCCCCTTTACTAATGAAGTTAGTGAAACAGCACACAGTGTATTTTGGTAGACCCTCCATAAAACATTAAAAAATTAAATTAAAAAAACCTAAGGAACAGACACCATTTTTAATTCTTTCCCCTCTTACCTCACTCCTCCATTAGAAAGATTACAACATTCCATATCTAAAAGACCGTTTTGGTTATCTAGAAAACAGACTGACTTACAGTATATCATTTCCTCATCATGTAAAACAAGGAAAGGTGTTCTATATCATGATCCAATTCCCTTTCTTCAGTTTTAAATAAAGGGCCATGAAAACCCTGTTGATATCAAGTACTCCAGATGTCTCACAGTCCCACCAGCCTCTGGATACAAATGAAGTTAAATTTCCGTCAATAATCCAAAAGGGGGCTGGGTTGTGGCTCAGGGGTAGAGTGCTCACCTACCATGCATGAGGCACTGGGTTCGATCCTCAGCACCACATAAAAATTTTAAAAATTAAAAAAAAATAATCCAAAAGTTCTATTCTCAGCACTGTCCCCATCATGGCAGGGCAAAGGCACACCCCATCCAACATTGTCCTTTCATATTCCACTGTGACCTTGCTGGCCAGGAGAAGGCTTCCTCCGAAGCCACACAGCCTCCAGCCCCTTGGCTTACCAAATGCCCCAGACCCTTGTGATCTGGCCATGCTGGATGTCTAGCTGAAGTGGGAGAGGGCATCCACCATCACGTGTTCCAGAAACATCGCTGTTCATGCCTCAAGTCCTACCAAGTACTTTAAGAAAACTACTTTGTCTTCAGGCCCACCTCAGGAACAGACACCATTTTTAATTCTTTCCCCTCTTACCCCCTCCTCAAGTGCCCCCCCCATCACAGAAAGAAGCACAGGTTCTTGAAGCTGCCAGCCAGGGCTTAGCAGACAGACTCAACTGAATCTGGCTGGGATTATTCTAGAACATCAAGTACTATAATGGGTATTTTTAAGTTCTTGGGGGAAAAAATACCAGAATTACATGGAGCATTTATTTTAAAAAATACCAGTGTTTTTAAAAAGTAGTTTTGCATTCTTCTCAAGAGGAGCACACCTGTGGGCTTCAGCCTCTCCCACCTCTCTGGAGTTGCTCAGTGCTTGCTCTTTGAGGGAAGAGTGTCCTTTTGTGGAGGGTTACTATTTTATCTGTCACCTTGGCATCAAGCCTCCCCCTAGAACTGGGTTTTGACATGTAAAGCGGGAGTCAGCCTTCAAGTCTTTCCCACAGGGATGGATGTCATAGCCCCAGCAGGACTTGTCAAAACAACTACCTGGTGTCCCCTGCTTTGCAATGAGGATTTCCTCACAGTCCAGTGTCACACATCGGTTGTGGGCCCTTGTTTTCTATACTTTTAAAGATCATTTTTACTTTTAATTAACAAATATAATTATGTGTATTTATAGGGAACAATGTAATGCTTTGACATATATTTACAGTGTGGACTGATTAAATCAGACCAATTAATAGATCTGTCACCCCACATACTTATTTTATTGTGGTAAAAATGTTTTAAACCTACTCTTTTAACAATTTGAAATACACAGTGTGTTTCTGTTTGTTACAGTCACTCTCTGTGCAGTAGACCACTACAGCCTTAGGCCACCTTGTTCCCTTGGTCAGAATCTACCTTCTCCCTGTCCACTCCCACTGCCCAGCTCCGGCCTCTACTCTCTACTTATGTGAGTTCAACTCTTTAGAGTCCTCACATAAATGAGACCATGCAGTATTTGTCTTTGGTCTGGCTTATTTCATTCAGCATAGTGTCTGTACATTTATCCACATCACAGGGAACAGGTTTCAACTGTGTATCTTTATTCACTACGTTTTCTTGATCTGTTGATGGACACTCAGATTGCTTCCCTATCTTAGCTATTGTGAATAAACGTATAACCAGAAGAGGGATTGTTGGGTCCTATGGCAATTCTACCTCTAGTGTTCTGAGGAACCCCCATACCATTTTCAACAATGGTTATATTAATTTACATTTACCAAACTGCACACAAGAGCTCCTGCCCAGCCACACCCCACCAATATGTTTTGTCTTTTTGATAGCAGCCAAGCCAACATGTGAGGTGATATCTCACTGTGATTTTTCTTTGCATGTCCCTGATTATTAGTGATGATAAACATTTTTTTCATATTTATCTGTTGACCATCTGTATGTCTTCTTTTGAGAACAGTCTGTTTAGGGTCTTTGCTTATTTTTCAGTTGGTTTATTTCTCTTGCTGTTGAGTTGTTGGATTTCCCTGTGTGTCTGTTAGCCCTTATCAGACATAGGGTTTGCAAACTGCAGACCTTTTTAGATCTCAATGCATCCCCTTTGCCTGTCCTTTTGTTGGAAAGAGAAGAAGAGAGATAAGAAATGGAATGCTTGCCTAAGCCAGTGTTGTGCAGGATTCCCCTCTACTGTCTTCCAGGTGTTGTGGAGGGTCCCCTCTACTGTCTTCCAGCTGTTTTACAGTTCAGTTCCTGTCTGGCAGCATGATGAGTCTACTATTGAAACTCTCTATTGAATTTTTCTGTTCTGCCATTATATTCTCCAGCTTAGGGTTTCTGTATTTTTTCCTATTTATGATATCAGCTTTTTTTATTAAACTTCTAATTTTGTTAATTCATTGTTTTCCTGATTTTATTTAGTTATTTATCTGTGTAATCTTGCATTTCATTGAGCTTCTTTAAGATATTTATTTTGAATTCTTTTTTGGTTAATTTGTTTATTTCCATTTCTTTGTAGTCAGTGATTGGAGTTTTGAGTTTCTTTTGGTGGTCTCATGGTTGTGTGATTTTTCATTATGCATGTAGCCTTGCATTGGTTTCTGTGCATTTGAAGGAGCATGCCCTTCTCTCAGTCTTTAAAGATTGTTTTCTGCAAGTGCAGCTTTCCCTTTAGTCTCTGGGCTAACGGACTCGCCCATGGGATCACAATTGAGTGGGGTTTGATCCAGGTCATGTGGTGACAGCAGACCATAGTTGGCAGGCCTATTCCCAGGGTCTCTAGGGGTACAGGTGCTATCTTGTGCCCGAGGGGATTGTTGTGTCTCTAGGAGTTTGATCTGTGGGGCAGGTGCTGAGATAATGGTCCCCGTGATGTTCACTGACTATGGACCCATTACCAAGTGTGCTGATGGATCTGGCCTCCTCTAGGTCTCTGGAATAGCTCATTGGATGGGACCCTGGGCTGGCTATACTGCCAGTGATCATGACTGAGTTGGGCTGCAACTGAGACACAGGGAGATCATGTGGCTGGCTGTGAGCTGCGGTTTGCTGCCATTGCCCAGCGTCCAGAGAATATCCTGCCACTTATCACTAGCCAGAGGAAAGATCAAAACTCAAAATTCAAGGTGTGTTTTGTACTGAATGTGTACAACTGTTGTAGCATCATAAAGTTGAAAAATCATAAGTCATCATAAATCAGAAACCGTCAATGATGATAAACTTGGCATAGAGGAAGCAGATAAATGAAGAATAGTGATGGGGTGGAAGCTGCTCAAGTTAATAGCTTCCAAAGAAATTCTAATCTTTGGTATAGAAATACAAGTATTTGCATTGAGATCAGAAGTTTTCTGAGCTGCTCAGAGCCCTGACACTCAGAGAGGTGTCCCATATACATTCCCAGCCAGTTTGCAAAAATGTCATCTTCATGACCCAGCACAGTGCATGCATCATCACAATTCAGATTCTGGCACAGAGTAAGAAGTATGTTCTTTTGAGTCATAGCATTTTTCCTCATTAGGTACCATCTACACAGCATTAGCACCTTTTGAACATTTGTAATTGTTATAAGTAAAAGAAATCACAGAGGGGAACGTAGCTCAGTGGTAGAGTGCTTGCCTAGCATGTGCCAGGCCCTAGGTTCAATCCCAGCACTGAAAAAAAAAAGTTGGCAAAGAAGGCAAACGTGACAGAGGGAGGGCTCAGACTCAGCGCTTGCTTTGGTTAGAAGGAAGACTTGAGAAAGGGCAGAGTCTTATCTTCTGCACTAAACAAAACAAAACAAACCTGACGGAGAGTGTTTTCTGACCATTAAGGTTTGTAAAACGTTTCTTTTTTTATCGTTTTTAGATATTACTGGACCTTTATTTGATTTATTTATTTGTATGCGGTGCTGAGAATCGAACCAAATGCCTCATACATACTAGGCAAGAGCTCTACCACTGAACTACAGCCTCAGCCCCTACAAATCTTTTAATAAAAAAAGAAAGTAAATCAAAAGCCTTGGAGTGCTCATCATAAACTACTTTTTCAGATACAGAAACTAACTTTTATAGAGCACAGCTTATCTCTCAGGGGTTTTGCTTTGTATTTTACACATTTAAAAATTTTAAAATCCCTAAGAGAAGATTGGTTATACAGTCCACCTCATAGACATGGACACTAAGGCTCAGAAAGGTTGAGTGATGTGCCGACATTCACACAGTGGAGGTGTAGCCTAGGCTTCAAGTCCAAGGCAATATGTGTCCCTGCAGAGCCTCCCAGGCTGTCAAAGGTGGTCTGTGGCCTGGATTTTGAAGCTGCTTTCATAGAACATGCTTACTTAAAAATACCAGGAGCCAAATCTCTTTACACATACTGTCAGAGTAACAGTCACAGGTGGTCTTGGCAGGATGTAAGTCACCATCAGCACCCTTGGAGTCTGAACACACTCTGCAGATTCCTGTGACAGCAACACCAGCTAACACAAGAGTAGTAAACTAGTGCAGTGTAGAACAGCTTGCAACACATTCACACCTTCTCTCTGTATGCCTATACCTAGGCTCATCACAGGTTCCAAGTTCAGTGCCAACTCTCAGATTGTAATTCTGTACTGAAGAGAACTCTGAGGATTATTCCAGAGTCAGTAAGAATCGGGGCTATGGTTGATTAGTCATGTCTGCCATGACAAGGGAGCTGGGACTAATGGTACATCTGTCAAATGCCTGCTATTGCTGTCCTCCTTACTAATGAATAAAGGCTTTGTCTATGGTCACGTAAGCAAAACTCAGGTTTCCTTCAACCTGTTGTCATTGCCATTAAACCACATTGCACAGGGACACAGGTGAGTGCTCTGAAGTTTAGTATTCAAAGACACTGGAATTGACTATAAAGTTTTGAGCTCAGTAAAGTTTAATCTGGCACAAAATTAAATATTTTCTACAGTAAAATGTCAATAAAATTCAGGAACAGTCATTAGGAAAGGCCTCAGGTGTGGGAGTACAGCACGGACAGGAGAGACCGGCTGGCCATTTTCTGCGGCCTGCGGTCACCTGGCTCACTCATCTCTGGGCCCTCTAAGGAGCTCAACACACCATAGTAAAGGCCAACAACTGTTTGGACAGTGCCAGTGGGGTGTGGACACGACCTGAGAAATCGCCTCCGGGCTTCAGGCTGGCGCAGCATGGTCGCGGCCAGTCCTTTAGTGAATTTAGAATCTCCAGCCCATGGCAGAAGCCCTGTCAGCTTCTCAAAGAACTTTCTCCTGAGCAGCTCTCTGCTCTTCACCGGGGATGCCACTGGGAACCCAGCCCACAGCACCTGCCGCCACCTCTGAGGAACGTGGGCAGCAGGGCCGGGAGGGCAGGAGGAGTACCCGGGAGAAGGTTTCTCCGTCTGGAGCACCTTCCGAGCACGCCTCAGGGTTGCCAGGGAGCCCCCTGGGCCTGCGTCACATCAGCATCCTCTGCCCTGCTCGGCCACCGCAGGGAGGGGAGAAGTATGAGCTCTTGAGCTGGCCCAGTTCCTGAGCACCGCATCCCACCAGTGGCAGGACTTCCATGGTCCCTTTCTTAACAGTGCGGTGCGCAGGAAGACGTGCAAGGGTCAGGTCCCAGCCTGTAAAGGAGGACTCTCGTCCACCAAAGAAGAGCGCAGGCATGTGGCTCAGTGGTGGCGAGATTGGCCAGCATGTGCCAGGCCCTGAGTTCCATCCCGTGTGGTGGGGACAGACCAGGGCAGAAACAGGGAGAAGAAAAAGAAAAGGGAGAGCGAACTGTCTTTCAGGGCCCAGAGACCACCATTGCCACAAATGCTCAGTCTTTGAGGGCACCGTTTGGAGGGGAACCCTGGATTTCCTCACGGTGGAGACTGCTGCAGTCTGGCTGGGCACAAATCACGAGCCACTCAAGCAGGTACAAACTTTATTTCTGAACTCACACGACGCCACCCACGCGGCCCTTCCAGGAACATCACACACCCACCGGAACTCCCTCCACCGGAACTTCACCAACCAAGGTGAACTCCCCAGGAATCCCCGCCAGAACTCCAAAGTAGCAGGCGCCCCAGGCGGACAGCAGGGGTCTATATACAATTGAATACACAGCTTAACTTAACCATCAATCTCAATTGCTCACCTCTCAACCACTCCTTCTGGCAAGATGCCATGCATCATCCCGACTTGGCTGTGGCCCTCAACAGGAGACACGATAGACAGGCTCTCTCATGTGCTGGCCACAAGCCAGACTGTTGGCCCGTGGACACTTCCTCTGTGGCGCTCTCCCGGCACCTCTGCACCGGCCCCTGCTGCATCGCATAGTACAGTCCATGGCCACGGCCACGGCCTGCTCGACCTGCGGCCGCTCACCATGGGCCTCTGCTCTCTGCTCTGTATGCGAGTCTGTTTCCCAGGCACTGAGATTGGCTGAGTGCTGGGCAGGGCCACTTCTCCCGGCCTCCTCCCAGCCCTGCAGTGGCTCTTCCTGGGGCAGTTCTTGACCCTGAAGGCTCGTCAGCCACCTGGGGCCCATGGGATCCTGTCCTTCTGTGGTGTCTGGTTTAGGTGAAGAGGTCGCGGGTGTGTCTGTAGGGCAGGCTCTGTGCCCCACGGGCAGGAGCAGGCTACGAACCTGCGATCCGGGAGTGTCCTTGGGCTGGAGTGTCCTGGAAGTCCTCCATACTGTGTGTGACAGAGAGGAAGGAAGGAGATCAAGGAGGAATGGGGACTGCTTAAAAAGAACCCTGGAAGGACGTCACTTGTTCCTACACTCTTCCTGTGCGTGAGGGGGGAACCAGACCACAGAGCTGGACACTAACTGCCCTGCCCCTGCCAACCCCCATCCCACAGGCGCTGAACACTAACTGCCCCACCCCCACCCACAGGAGCTGAACACTAACTACTCCCCGCCCCCACCCACAGGAGCTGGACACTAACTGCCCCCCTGCCCCCACCCCCAGCCCACAGGAGCTGAACACTAACTGCCCCCCCACCCGCCCCCACCCACCCCACAGGCGCTGAACACTAACTGCCCCCACCCCCACCCCACCGGACTCTGCCCAGGGATAAGGGAGCCAGCGAGGTGGGAGGCAGCCAGCCGCACCCCTCAGAGGCCCTACGGAGTGGCCAGGTCACATAGCTGGAATGCCTGCCAGCCCTCCCCCATTGCCAGGGAGACCCTGGGCAGAGAAGAAGGAGGGTCTCCTGGTGTGTCCAGCGGTTTCCAGAGGCTTTCCTCTCGTCCTGTGTGCAGCCCTTCCCCAGCTGCAAACACCACCCACACTGGAGCCCGAGGAGGTCAGGGGAGCAGCTGACCCCTGGGCCCCTGGGCTGAGGAGGAGGAGCTGGCTCTGCCTCAGGGCTGCCAGGCAGAGCTGCCACAAGGAAATTATGAGGTGAATTAAACTTTAATTTGATTTTTATTTGGCTTCAGCCACCAGTAAATGCACAGCAATTTCCCGAGCCCAGCCACTGGTTGGAGGAATGTGTGGAGAACATCTGTTTGTTAACAGCACAACATAAAAGCCAGGCTACATTGGCAGAGGGGCTGGCTCCCGCTCTCTCCTGTCCTCTGTGCCTGCAGCAGCCTGGCAGCAGGAGCCACCGCACTGACTTGTAATCAGCTTAACTGTCCTCTGGCCTGAGGCCTCTGGCTCCCTGCTGACTGGTATCTGCAGCAAGGAAGACCAGCAGGGTGGGCGGGGCAGGACAGGCGAGGGAGGAGGGTGAGGCACCCCTGCTCCTTGCTGGCCCGCTCTGCAGTGTGCACTGGGACCCGGTGCCAAGCCAGGGCAGCGCAAAGAGACGGGCAGGCACAGGGAAAAAGTGGACCACGTCTGGTTTTGCATGGAATTCTTTCTGCAAGAACAGAAAAATAGAGAGATTTCTTGTTTCCCCCAAATCTCTCCTTTTGCCCCTTCATCTTGCTGAGATGCTAGTCACAAATGACAGCAGATGTCATGAGTAAACTTGTATGAGATACCCAAAGTATGCAAATTCACACAGAGTAGATCAATAGTTGCCAGGCCCTAGGAAGGGAGAGAAATGGGCACGAATGCTCGTGGGTGTGAGGTTAGGGTTAGGGTTAGGATTAGGGTGATAATGGACTGCAATCAGCTGGCGCTGACAGTGGAACAACCTTGGGCGTACATTCAAGAACCACAGAATTGCACCCTTAAGCAGGTGCACTTCATGCTACATGAGCTCTATCTCAGTAAAGCCCCAGGAAGGGCTGGTGCGTGGCTCCAGGTGGAGCGCTTGTCTAGCATGGGCAAGATCCCCAGCTCAATCCCCAGGCTCCTCCTCTCCCAAGAAAAGCTGCAAAGTAATTCTCGACCCTGATAACTGAATGTGACCCAAGGGTCTGAGGGTCTGTCCCACCGGTCGGTCATTTAATTCTTGACCCTTCATCTCCAGTTTAAAGGATTTGGAATGGCTCGCCGTCCTCCACAATGACGGGTAAATGTCCACCCTCTGCACCGGATGCACAGAGCAGCGCGAGCCGCTCATGCTGACCGGAGGTACGCTCTCACGGGGCCTCTACACCAGGCATCCTGGCAGGACATTTCCCTGGAGGTCCAGGACGTACGGGTGCTGAGGCTGCGAGAGATGGGACCAGGGAAGGAAGTTATTAAAACTTTGCAGAAAAAATTATTAGAAAAGAATCTGGGAAGATGACCCTAAAGAACAACAAAAGGCAAATGTGACCCGAGAACCCAGTGCCAAGGTCGAAGAACAACAGGGAAGAGCACCCACTGTGAAAAATCAAAATTACCTTCTCTTAAAGAACGGCACAAATTCAAAATGTAAATAGATACATTTATTTCCATTCCCTTTGCCCAAGCATAGCCTGTTGGTTATCGTCGTTATTTTTAAAGGGACAACACACTATAACCCAATTGTAACCCACGGCTTTCAGTTCCTGTTGTACAAAGCGATTGTTCATGTCACCACACACACTTGATGAATATCTCATTAATCAGGCAACTTTTTGATCACTGTATTGATTGGTCAGGGGAGCAGATTCCAACTGGCAGTTTTAATCTGAATGCATAAAGAATGAATTCTCATTTATAGAGTAAATCCCTATTTTAAAAACCACTGTTCTAACCAGGGAACAGGAAATACAGCTAAAAGGTAATAGAGCAAAGGCGGAATGAGCACCCTCCCCACCATCCTCGGCAATGATTTCTAGAATCCACTCCTGGGATCAGGGCAGCTATAGGTGGGAACAAAAGAGTTGGCGTGAGTTGTCAGAGTGGGTTGTTTTAGCTCAAGGCTGAAACAATAGTCTTGGACAGAGTGCCAGAGAGTGGGAAGGTTTTATAAATTCCAAAAGCTGGCTTTGAACATCAAAAGTCAAAGCAGGAAGGAAGCCTGCGTGCGGTTCATCCACGAGGCCCAGAATAGGTAGGAATGCGTGACGAAGCCGGCAGCCTCCCGAGGCCTGGATTACTGAGATGAGGCGCTTACTGCAGACCGTGAACCCACTTCATCCTGCCGCTGCTGTGGAGCAGGCGCTGGGCTGGCTGTTTTGTAGTAAGGCTTTGGAGATGGAGGAGGGAATGTTGACTGCTCTGCTGGTGCAAACCAGCACTCAGCTTGGTGCCCGTCAGCACTCTGAGTAGCACAGAGAGGACCGAGAGGGTAAGCCAGAGAGAAGGACACTGCTGAGCTCTCCTGGGGGCACTCTCAGAGTTCTGCCTGCCCCAGCCCTGTCCTCACAGGCCTGATCCAGCCTGGGGGTAGGAAGTGTGTGTGGACCCACCTGCAGGGTTTAAGAGGCAGGCCTCCTGCCTTGTTCCTGGGGAGCAGGTGGGGGCAGGCATGGTGAGGCCCCAACAGATGTATCCTCCCCCCACCAATCTGGCTTGGTGCCAGAGCATGGTCACTGCAGCTGAATTAGCTGAATCGAGGACCACCTCCCAGTGTCTAACAGCCTCCAGGGCTCGAGATTAAAGTGGAGGAGGGTGAGCCGGTTACCTGACCCAGGGGCCTTGGGTTGGGGTGGGAGGGGTGCAGTGGGGCACCTGGTGTTGGAGGCAGGGGCTGCCTCGGCCTCCTCAGAGCAGGAGGACATAGGCCCATGCCCTGAGGGTTTGCAGATGAAGAGACAGCCCCAGGCAAAGGTCAGCCACCTCTCTCTCCTCCCTCCGCAGAGCCCTCCAGGACTCCTCTTACTCCCTGTTTTCTTAGCGTGGCTGTGCTCTGCCGCTCCTCCCCAGGGGCAGAACTGGAACAGACGGGCTCTTCCCCACCCCTAGATGGTAAGACTAGATCTTCCACTTGGCAAAAAGGTCAGTTGCACCTACTTAAGGGGGGTTAGGATGCACTTTCCAGCACGGCCCCTCTCAGGCAGGAGAGGCCTGCAGATCTCAGGCTCACAGCGCATCTGGCTGGGCTCAGCGCCACCCTCTTCAGGACCTGTGCCAACGGAGCTGGGTCTGCAGCAGTTTGGAAGAGCTGCAGGGTCTCCATCAGTGACCAACGTGCCACCAGGTGACTCACGTGGTACCACTTCCATCTCTTCCACTCAACACACTGGCCTGAATTAATCACAGTGTCTCTGTTCTCCCAGCTGGGGCCAGGAAGTGGTCCTCCTCCCTGTCCAGGGGTGGTCATCTGAAAATATGTGGTCAGCTCTGATAACCACCTGAGTGGAGGAGGAGTTCTTACCCACCACTGGAGCTAGGATTATTAGTAATAATAGGGCTGGGCTGGGGCTCAGCGGAGAGCGCTCGCCTAGCGCGTGTGAAGCCGCGGGTTCGATCCTTAGCACCACATAAAAACAAATGAATAGCATAAAACTGTAGAAAAGAATGATGATTTAAAAATAAACAAGATCAGTCCAGCACACCTGTATAGAGCGTGGAAACTGTGACCTTGATTTTGACCTGTCTCTTGTAGAAGGCGGTCTGATCTCTGCCTGATTATTCACCCTCTTTGACTCTTGCAGTTTCCTTAGGGTTGGGGCAAATATTATATAAAGAGACACAATGAGTAGTTAGTATTTTTAACATGTTATTTTTTGTTTTTTCTTTTCTTTGTAGTTTACAGTCCTAATTAAGTAAGAGCACTGGGTGGTTGGACTCCAGCTAAAGTATTTCTTTTAAAAATTCAGTCGGATACCAATATTCAGCCTGTCACATATTTCACATTGGTGGCTTCGGGGGATTTTCTGAGTGTGGGTACCTTGCCTGCATCCTGAATGGCCAGGGCCATCAGGTAGAACCAGAGGTCCGTGACCGCGGGTGGTCTGCTTCCATCTTGTGAGCTGTGTGGCGGGTTGTTGGAGTGATTCCCTCCCTGGCCTTGACCCACTACGTGAGATTGGGGAGAAGGGGAGAAGGGAGGCCCGAGGGGTGACCAGCCGAGTGCAGGTGTGTGGGTCCCAGCGGACACTGCCAGGACCTCCACCTGTCAACAAAGGACCTCGGATCAGACCCAGGCAGTCCAGGCCCTGTCCTGTAGGACATGAGGGTCCCCAACGGAACGTGGAGACCAGCGCCGTCCACTGCTCCCTCGTGGGCTCTAAGCAGGGAGCGAAGGCTTGCTTTCCTCCCCGCACCCCCCAGCCGGCTGCTCTCCTTAGGCCACTTCCCTCTGCCCTGGTCCTAGGCCCCTGCCAGAGCGGGGTGGGGACCAGCCGGCCCTAAACTCAGAGGAGAACTGTCAGATACCTCCCTCCTTCTTTGCTCTGTCCTCAAGGAAGAGGTCCAGCTTGGGCAGCAATGCAAGGGACAACTTCTGGAAGGCCCTCCCCTGTCAGATTCTGTGTGTGTGTGAGTGTGTGTGTGTGATGGGGGGGTGAGCCTCTGTGTTCTCTTCAGTCCCTGAGGACTGGGTATCACAGTGCACACAGGATGCTAGACACCGACAAAGGTGCCCGTCAAGGTGGCAGGCTTGGCCTGAGGCGACGTGTTCGTGTGGAGCCGCTGCTGGTTCAGGAAGTCCTCAACCCGATGGTGCTGTACGCTGAGCTCAGGCAGAGGAGGAGGAGGCCCCTCAATTAGTTCTGCATCAAGCCACCCATCCCCCACACACCCCCAGGAGTAAAGCAGAACAGAGGCACAGAGAGATTCTCTTCTGTGGACCGGTCCCCAGCTCACACTCTGCAGAGGGAATAAAAGATGTCCTTCAAGGAAGGACAGCCTCAGAAACCGCGTCCGTTCTCTTTTAAAATTAATTTTAAAATCCAGTGGCATGGCTGGAGAGGAATCCTTTAGCCTACCATACAAAGCACCGGATCAGGTCAACCATAAATAGCAGAGTCCGTCTCCTAACTTAGTTTGAAGGAGCCTATTTGGGGTGAAGCAATCTTTCTAATGAAGTGAATTAATTTTTGGCACATTGGCTCTTGGCAAGCTGATCATTTAGTGACTTGACTTCTGGCAAATTGATCTTTTTTCTTAAATTTTTTTTAGATGTGGATGACCTTTATTTTATTCATTTATTTATATGTGGTGCTGAGAATCGAACCCAGTGCCTCACACATGTGAGGCAAGTGCTCTACCACTGAGCCACACCCCTAGCCCGCAAATTGATCTCTGATAAACTGATTTTCATTAGGTTTACCAGAACTCCTTTGGGTGTTGGTCAGGCTGGGGCTGAATCTTCTGTAGTCGCGGCCACTCCTGGCTCTTAGATGATCTGTGAATCCCTATTTGGAGGGCAAGTTAAGTAACTCCTGGGCCACCGGCCCTGGTGCTCAGCCACCCCCTCTGTGCTGCTGAGCTCTCCACCCCACAGAGCCTAAGCAACAGGCCTCCTGGGCTCGCCTGAGGCATTGATTCTCAGTGAGGTCTTCCCACAGTCTGGGAAAGGTAGAGGAGCATCTAAGCACCAGACTCTCATCACGGTGATGGGCGGGAGAGGGGACCAAGGGTGCTCCTCTGCCTGAAGTGCACTGGGTAACCCCCCAACTATTCTGCACCCCCCATGCCTTGGAGACGTATCAGTGAAAACCCTGCAGATGACCATCTGGGCCTAGACTGGAACTCTGCTTTACTTGTGAACAGAACACATTTGGTGTGGTTTTAACATCTTACATTTTCTAGTATCATGACCACCATGTGACTCCGGGAGGAGAGTATTTTGTTTTGTTTAGAATTTCACCAACAGTCGTTCAGGATTTTGGAAGCATGTGTCTCTGACAGCTACGCTTCTGGAACACTGAGTCACCCATTTAACCCTAACTCTGTCAGCCTGCACTCACCGCCCTTGCACCATCATGACTTTAAGTGAAAGGACAAGCAGGTGACTCCACCTTGTCCTCTGGGCTCCCTGGGCACTGAAGCCTTAGGACTTAGGTGGATTTCACTGACCATCATTTTCCTTTATTGTTTCTTCATGTTACAGCAGGACTTATAATAGTGGCAGTTATGTGTGTAGTCAGGCTAGGTACAGAATCTCACTTCCAGATGATAATGTGGACACTGTGAAATACTTCTCATAGAAGCAAAGGATTGTCTGAGGGGTCGTGATCCTGGTGGGACCAGACTGATGCTGCACTCCTGTTGGCTGGGGCTGCAGAAGGCTTTAGTGTTAGCTATCACAGCCAGGGATCCTGCCAGGGATTCCTCTCCACTGCCGGAGGGTGGTGTGTGGCAGGCTGTGCCCCCCCCCACGCCCCCGACTTCAGCTTGCAGCTTGCAGCTGACCACCGACTTCTCCTTGGGTTTTTTTCTTATCTTGCAAATGTAAAGACTGGAACTCACGGGCTTCACTCTGGGATGACCCTACAGCTCTCCCTCTGCCACGAAGGAGCCCACGCAGCACCCAGCGTCCCCCGCAGCTAAGATGACTTCAGCGATTCTATTTTGAGTTTCTATATGGGTTTCTCTGGGGTCGGTGTGGACCAGCCATGGCTGGAAGGGGACCTCAAGGTGGCCACTGGCTGTGTCACCTGGGCTTGGCTCTCCGACCTGTCCTCGGGATCCAGGCATTCTTGAATAGACTGGCCCCTCTCCCGAGGCACCAGGAAGCCATGTCAGGAGCATGGCCAGAGATAGTGGGCAGCTGGCCCCCAGGGGGGTCATTCAGAGAGAAATGGCCATCACGTGACACAGCTGGGCAAATTGTGGCTCAGAGCTGGTCATCAGAGCCCTTCCAACTCCCATTAGTACTCCGCCTCCCTCCTTGTCTCTTTTATAGTGACCACTGATTTTCATGGGCTTCAGCCGTAGAATATCACTTACCTTCCATCAGGTATCAACACAGATTCTGCCTCGAAATCGCCTGCATTTCTCCTTAAATATCATTTCTTGTCCTTTCCCACCCCGTCCTTAGCCCGCCCAGTCCCTCCACTTTGGTGTCAGTCCCAGCCATTGCCTGCTGTGTGAGGGTTAGGTGTGACATCCGTGGGGTCCTAGAACTGAACAGTCAGAGCCGGCAGGGCTGCCTCCAGGAAAGCCCAGGCCACTAAGGAGACCTGCTTCCAACTGGGAAAGCCACTGCACTGCCATCCCGAGATGGGGCACGTGGAGGACTGTGCTCACAGGGTGCCCATCTGGGCCTGGAGGGTGTGGTGGGGTGGAGGATGGCGGTTGGGATCTGCGTGGGAAATGCGGGCATGTTTCCTGCCTTAGAAGTCTGGGCCACCCACCTTTATGAAGGACTCTGTTTTTCTCCAAGCTACACTTTCCCTTAGTTAAAAGCTGATCCCAATTTCAGGACTGCTTCCTTTATGGCCTTCCTGCGTGAAAACCTCTTATCTCATTCTCCCTGCCCTGGAAGACCCCAAGTTCGGCCTGCAGTTCTCTGGGCACAAACGTCTTTGGTAGCATATTTCCTATTAACCAGACTTGCAGAAGACAGGTGTAGGAATCAGGACCGCAGATTGTTTCATGGGGATGCACTTAACTGGCCTCTCCCGGGCCTTCTTCCTGGCCCATGGGGCCCTGGGAGCTGCATTCCACTGTTCACAACTGGCCCTGGAACAATGGCGGCTCTAAGAAGGTGGACGTTGATTTTTCTCTCATGTAAATGAATTTTGGATATGGACAATCAACACCGTTAGCTGGCTCAGCGGGGTCATGATGCGCCCCTCCAGTAAGCCATCTTCCTCTGTGGCTCCTGTTCTCAAGGCCACTGCAGGGTCACAAGTTAGACACTTCATTTCCCGCCATTGAGTCCATTGTTCTGGAAGGAGGAAGAGGAAGAGGGAAGGCCTCTCAGTTGCTTCAACACTCTCTGTAAGGTTTTCCCCTGGAAGCCCTGTGTATGAGGATCTAGAAGTTAGTCAGAGAGTTGTCAGTCTCTGTAAGAGAAGCTGGGAAAGGCAGTTTTCCACTGGGCATATTGCTGCTCCCCTCTCGCCCCAATCAGAATTATGTTACTAAAAACATAGATAACAGCAATCTCAGCCACTGTGTGGAAATAGGATTGGACCTCGACAGAGCCCCGGTCAGATGAGAGATCAGCCACCCGGGTGTCTGGAGAGAAGCTGTGCTGGGGCTGGGGAAGAGATGGGCTGGCGAGCACCCGAGCACGCGTCCCCCTGGAATGCAGCGTCCACTCCTTCCTGGGTGACTGAGTAAGCACTGAGAAAGTGTCACACACTCCCCGTGGGCTCTCCCCTTAGGAACTCCCCTTGGGCTCTCCCCTTGGGCTCTCCCCTTGGGCTCTCCCCTTGGGCTCTCCCCTTGGGCTCTCCCCTTGGGCTCTCCCCTTAGGCTCTCCCCTTGGGCTCTCCCCGTGGGCTCTCCCCTTAGGCTCTCTCCTTAGGCTCTCCCCTTGGGCTCTCCCCTTAGGCGCGCCACGCACACTGAGCCACACAGACGGTGAGCCTGCACTGGCCTTGCTCTGAAGGGTCCACGGAGACTCCGTGTGGCTGGGAAGAGTGCCTGAAGTTTCCTCCCTGGCTGACAGTGTCACCCTAGGAGAGGGAGAGGAAAAGCAGACCCTCGTGGCTCATTCAGGAGGTTCCAATCCTCCTTTCCACACAGTCTTTAATCCAGATATCAGTGACCACGGAGGAGGAGGGACTGGGCTGGGATGATCTGAGAGAAGCAACCCTTCCCCTGGGCCTCCGGGAGGAGGGGGCTGCTCCAGATTTGATTAAAGTGCATGGGACACATTTGCAAGCTAGAAGCCACAGGTCTGCACCCTGCGGGGATCCTGTCCCTCCCTTGGCCTGCCACTCTCCACCTGCCCCTCAGGGTGGGAGTGGCCTCTTCTCATGGTTTCTACTGGGCACTTGAGGAGATTATCTAGGCTGCCAGTGTCTGCGCCCACCTCACTGGGTCAGCCCATGCTCTTGGGCCGGCCTCGTAGGTGCTGAACAGAGGAACTGGAACTTCACACACCACACACTCACTATACTCACAGAAGGTGTCCCACGCCTCGCCACTCCACAGCGACCGGCCAAGCTGGCGGGGAGAAAGGCCTTCTCCTCGGAGTCTGGGTCGAAGCCTGACCAACCACTGCAGTCAAGGGGAACACCACCTGGTGGTTCATCTCAAAAAATGCACATGAATTTACATTTTCCTCTTGGTGTTGTTGGGTTTACATTAATTGTTGAACCCAGCCGTATGCCACAGACACTTGGAAGTGTGGCTTTCTGTGTTGTGTGTGTGCTCCAGGGTGAGCAGCATCCAGTATGAGCTCTCTGGTGGCTTCAGACATGTCCTGAGACTGCTCATAGCTCGCTGGGTTTCACAGAGTGTGTAGTTTGTGTCAGAATCACCCACCTCTATCACTGGAGTGCAAAGACAGCACAGACGTGCCTAGCGAGTATGAATGAGCAGATCTCCGTGGTTTCCACACAGCAGCAGGCACTGGGGAGGAGATTCTGGGAGATGGCAGAGTAGGAATCTGTGTCCTCAGCTGGACAAGAAATACCCCGGCAGAATCTATCCTGTGGAACTGTTTTGGAAGTCGAGTATGTGGAAGGCTTTTGACTTCCAGGGAGGCTTGGTCAGGAAACTGCAGTTGATATTGGTCCATTTCAGCTCTTAGCAGAGTGGTAGCTACCACCCTCCCACCCCGGTCCATGGCAGGCAGGTGTCCACGTGTCCCCGAGCGTCGTGCCTGCAGCTTGTGGGTCCTGTCCTGATGGCTGATGCTGACCCAGAGGCATGGGTCCCCCTCACTGCCACATCTCACCCTGGTGAAAGCCTCCCTGTCCCCTGAAGGGATTCTCCAAGGGTCCAGAGACCAGAACCCAGGCTTCCTTCCCTCTTTTTTTTTCTTGAGTCAGATACTAAAGATTAAGGTGTTCACGGCAACTGTACATGTGGGGGAAACAGAAAATGACCAGGTGTGGCCAGGACAAGACCTGAGAAGAGCTCAAGTTCACACCTTAGGCCGATCCTCGTCACAAAGAGCCCAAAGTAACAATAACAAAAAAGAGCACACTTCAAGGAAAGGAAGGGGCTCGTTTCCAGGGTTACTACATTATCAGATTCAAACATTTAGTTAAAAAAATCACAAGGCATCTTAGCCATGATTATTGGAAAAAAAAGAAGAAAAAAATCCCACTCATTTAAGGAAAAAACCAAACCAAGAGAAACTGTTTCTAGGCTGCCAGTGTCAGAGAAAGATCTGATGGCAGATCTCCTAGACAAAAACTTCAAAACAACTATTTTTAAGACACCCAATCAAGAAAAGGAAGTATGAAAAAAATGGAAATATCAATAAAGAGACTCACCCTGAAAAGAAATAAATAAGAAACTCTGAAGCTGAAAAGTGCGATAATTGAGACAAACAAAAATCATCAGAGGGATTCAGTGACAGATTTGAGCAGGTAGAAGAAAGAATTAGTGATCTGGAAAGTGGGACAATGATGCTGTTCAGTTTGAGGAAGAGGAAGAAGTAAAGTCTAAACAGAATCATGTAGAACATAAGCAGCAGGGACAAGGGAGGAAATCAGATGGAAGAAGAAAGAACGAAGTGGAATAGAAAAACAAGAGAGTCAGTCTTCAAAAGCTTGTCTTAAAACATCAACAAAAGTGACAGAACTTTAACCAGATGAACCAGGAAAAAAGAGAGAGAACAGAAAGACATCATTGCCACCCTCATGGGATAAGAAAGGCCCATAAGGAATTTTGTGAACAGATGCAGGACGCGATGAATCAGGTAACCTGAAGAAAATGGACAGATTCAACTACTGACTCAAGAAGAAAGGGAAACCTGAATTGACCTGTTAAGGTGGGCTGACTGCTCATTTAACACTTCCCCACAAAGAAAAGTCCAGGCCCAGACGGCTTCCCTGCTGGATTGAACCAAATGTTGAAAGAAGGATTAATACTGATCCCTTACGCAGTCATCCTCAAGAGGAGGAAGGAGCACTAGCCAAACACCCGCTGTGACCTGTGTGTACACTAATTCCCAAACCCGAGAATGCTGTCCCAAGAAAACACTCCAGCATCGGGGCAAGATTCAAGCCTTCACCCGTGTCACAGACGTCCTTGTCTTGCTGATACGGAATTCACACACACTTTATGGAAAGCAATTTGGCCTCACGTCACAGACGTTTTTGTTCTTATTTTAAAGTATATGTACACTGAAATAGTAACTTCATCTGGGTTTATGCTGAAGAAATGATTGGGCAGACCCACAACCATGCAATTCATCTCAGTGTTGTTTATAACAGAAACCCAGAAGAGATCATCGCTCAGTAACAGAGAAGATAAAATAATTTAGTCCTAGCCAAAAGATCAAGCACTATAAAGTTACAAAAATTCATGTTGCAAGGAGATGTCTCATATGGTAAAATGTTAAGTGAAATTCACTTTAAAAATAGCCTATATGATCTCAAAAAGTAAGATTTTATATTCCTCAATAAATGTCGATTGTGGTCATTGCCCAGTGGTATAATTACAGGTAGTTTCTATGTCTTTCCTTTTTGTGTTTTTCTGTATGTTCTGCGTGGGTTTCCGTGAAATTTTCTTTTTTCTCTTTTTTGGAGGGGAGAAAGTCAAAATTACGGAAAAAGGTAAAAGGTGTGTCACCGCAGCTCACATTTCAGTACCTGTATTCTCTGGTTGATCCAACTGATATCAGTGTTAGTTTTGTCTTTTCCAACCGGAAACTGTATGTCTTACAGGAAACCCTTTTGATAGGAGAAGTTTCCTATTCTTCTGAGTGTTTTTCAGAGCAGCTAAATTAACCCCTTTTAAACAGAGCTCTACACAGTGAATCGGAAGGCTGCAGGAGTTACTGATGGCACCAGCACCCTTGCTGCAGCCTCCTGAAATTCAACAAGGAGATCATGACGGTCTGTGATGGACACAGACCTCTCCTCTGGGCACTGGAGCAGGGCAGTGACTGCGGAACAGCACCAGGGGCTCCAGGCTCTCTGTCCATCTCAGGTTCCTGAGCACCCAGGGCCACAGCTGAATCAAGCCCGCTCACGGTGGATCACTCAAAGGCCATTTGCACTTGACGTGGATATTCTCAACCAAGAGTCTTAATGTTTGTGGCAGGCATGAAAAATCGGAGGACACCTATGGAGAACTTAAAACCAAATGAGACACACTTCCCAGGAAGTACAGATGCTCAGAAATCAAATACATACCTTCTTCCAGAGAAAACAAACCAACAAGCAGCAGGAAATAACCCCAGATATGATCTGGACAGCCAACCAGGGAGCATCAATATTATTACCAACTGAAAACTATGTGTCCAGGATTATTTATGGTGGTAGCCCTTGATCTGGGGACCTGGGGATGGCAGAGAGGCCTGAGTTCTTCCACACTCCACTCCACGCCTGCGGAGCGTTTGGTAACTGTCAGGCCTTGGGGGTGCGGGAGGCGTCGGCTCCTGGTCGGTCAGGCCACCCTGACAGCCTAGATGACTGAGATTCCACCTTTGCTTGTGGCATCTGTGGCTACGGACGTTACATAGAGTCACAAAGCAGAGGCAGGTAGACTGAGAGAGTTTATGGAAAAACACAGGTATGGCTGGGGGTGCAACCAATGTAGCTAAGGAGCCCTGGGCAAGTTCAGGAAGGAATTCCTGAACATTGCCATAAAACTTAGGTGTAGACTAGCATAATTTTATTTAAGAACAAGAAGCATGAGAGTGTCATGTCTGATAGCGTTTTAACTCTGCGGTCATCTTGACTTTTCCCTGCCTCTGTTGGAATGGCACCAACACGGGGTCCCAGTCACCCTCTGTAAGTAGGTGCACGAGTTGGCTCAACAGCATCTCCAGGCTACCAGGAAGGACGTCTTGAAGGATCTCGGTGCCATCACACTGCCCGCCTCCCGTGTCCTCTTTGGTACCACTGCTAACCTCCAGCGGGGTCAGGAGGGCATTCGTCTGGACAGAACTCGGTCTGCAGCTGAGACATCAGTGAGACTTCCAGGCCAGGCCTGGGTGCCCAGGTCAGGTCATTATTACAGAGCAGTAAAGGTGTTTATTATTGTGGTACCTGCAACTTTAATAATCATCCAGTTTGCAATCGTGTTGAGAAAAAGGGTCCCGTGACCATTCTCACCTACAACTGCTCGCTCTCTGATCCAATCGGAAGCCTCCATCACCGTGGTTCAACGGCTGACATTTGGACTTGAGAAATGGGTCTGCTCCTGGTACTGGGGGGCCAGGATGAGGAAAGGGAGCTGTGTTCTGTCCTGCAACCCCCCAGGCCCTGCAGACCAAGAAGGTTGAAACAAAGGGAGGAAAGGGGGGGGGGGTCGGAGCCCTGTCCTGAACTGCAAGGCCCCAGCTGTCCTTGTCATTCTTCCACAAGTCACAGGCTCCAGACCCTCCACTTTCCTCCTTGTAACTCACTTTCTGCATGTCCTTGTCATCCCAAAGGAACCTGGCTAACGCATGCTACCAGATGATCCCAAATCCACAGCCATTTTATCGGTGGCCAGGGCTTTAACTGAAAAGGAAGAGCCTCACTGGGATTTCAAGCCCAGGGCCTCCGGGCTCCGAGCGCCCTCCTCTGTTGAAGAACCCGCTAGATTTGCAAGCAAAGTCCTCAGAGGAAGACAGGCCCTGGCTCAGAATTTGCATTTCTTTGGCTTGACCCGGGGAAAGAAGGGGATGGAGAGGCTGGTGGGGGAGGTCTTTGAGGGCTGGTTTAAAATTACTTCTTGTTTGTTTATGAATAAAATATATTTTAATGCATGTCTATTGATAGGCTTGTTTTCAGACCTAATTGTCTAAATTTTGGCCTTGCCTGGGATCCTCATTCATCTTGACTCCACTACTATCCAACAGGCAGCGACGCTGGGGGATGAAGACTGTCCTAACATTTCTCTTTGTCTATACACACATGCACACATGCATGCACACACGCACACACATGCAGACACATACACACATGTGTGCGCG
The DNA here is from genome assembly GCF_964194105.1 of Spermophilus citellus. Classification (NCBI taxonomy): domain Eukaryota; kingdom Metazoa; phylum Chordata; class Mammalia; order Rodentia; family Sciuridae; genus Spermophilus; species Spermophilus citellus. The sequence goes on along the minus strand of NW_027672804.1, from coordinate 37,681 downwards.
CGCACACACACACTCAGAACATCTGTGTCCTGTGTCAGCTCTGCCGAAGCCCTCCTACTCCCTGCCGCCCACGGCAGCCTTTGTAATAGATGGAGAACTACCTTGCACCTGTGCTGGCAGCTTTAAAAGAGAGAGAGCTGTCTGAAAGACGCACAAATATTGTGACTCCCCGCGATGAGAGCTTCTCTCCCGGGAGCGGGGAAGAGAGTGCAGACGTGCAGATGGAAATCTTAACCTCTTTGAACATCCGGTCTCTAAGTACAGCCCCTGTTTGGAGCAGTCCCTGGGGCTGCGGGCTTGTCATCTTCCCGAGCTGCGCTGTTTATTAGTGAGTTGGCTGCATGCTGCCGGGAGGAAGGCCAGTCGTGCTTTGTTCGGGGACCAAGTCTTCTGAGTGGCCAACCGGCCCCAGCCCTGCCTCCACATCCAGATTTCTCTACAATCACAGTGTTAACCTCTCCCTGGGCAAAATGGTGTGGTAGAAAAGTGGTTTTAAAGTCAGATATGTCTAGGCTCAGATTCTTGCCATCCCCCTCCTGTGTGATCCTGGGGACATGACTTCAGCCCTTGCCAGTCCCTTCATGCTGCTGTAACAAAACCACGTAGACTGGGTAATTTATAAACAGTACCCTGTGCTGCTCACAGCTCCAGGGGCTGTGACCCAGGAGCCAGTAGATTCTGCGTCTGGGGAGGACTCTCGCTTTCACGGAGGATGCAGCAGGGCGAGGCTGGATGGGGAGCAAGCACCATTCCACAGGTAATGATCCCGTCCACAAGGACAGATCCTCAGGGCCTGCTCCCCTGTGGAGGACCTGCCTCTGGGTGCCATTGACTACTGCATTGGGGATTAGCTCTCAATATATGAATCTGGGGGACACAGTGCACAGCACCCCTCTCAATCTGAGGCTTCCATCTGTAAGGTGGGTTAGTGACCCGTGTCACAGCCTTGCCATGCTGGGCAGTGGAGCTGAGTGAATCTGACCACGTGGTCATCACTGGGCTTTTTCAGATGGCATCCCCAAAGGAAGTGACAGGAGGGTCTCTCTTGCTGTGCCCCTTCTCTGTGGCCCCTGGGGCTGGGTCCGGGACATTACTGGCATTGTCTTTGAAATGATCCACCTGGTCTCAATGTCCCACAAAAGGCAGGGAGTCCTGCCTGCTATCTGTCCTTCTGCCTGTGAATGGGCTTTTAGTCCCTCTGGGTTCCTGTGAGGAAGGCTTGGTTCCTCCAGAGGCCCTTGGCAGTCCCCTTGGCGAGAGGTCCAGAGCAGGGCAGGACAGTTGTTACCAATGGCCTCTGGAGCCAAGCTCCTTCCCCTGTCTCGTCCTCCTCCCTGTCTCTGCTCTGCCTGGGAGAGCAGGATATGGGTCAAGACAGGCTGTGCTGGAGAGCTCGCAGCGTCCCCCGGCCCGTACAGCGAGGCTTCCAGGAGCGCCGGCTCCACGGCCTGCGTGGTGATCAAAAGCGGCTATTCTCCCGAGCAGGTGGCTGAACCACTCCACCCTGGACTTGAGTCCTGCCTGGTGTCCCCTCCAACTGTGAATCCTGTGACATTCTCTTCCCATTACACCTAACTGTCTTGCTCACCCATAGGGAAGGAAGAGAGCGAGCAAGTCAGAGAGAGAAGGAAGGAAGGACGGACGGACAGGCACTCCGAGCCTCAGCAGAGACAAGCTGCCTCCTTCAGGCCCCAGGATCCTTGCTGAATCAGCCAGCGGACCCTTAGCCCATGTTTTTGGTTAGGTGCACAGGCACCCTCCCAAGCACCCTCAGAGGCTGCCTGCCCTGTGAGGTGCATGGCCTGAAGTCAGACTCCAGGGGACTCCCTCAGGCTGGGCATGGAGTAGCCCTGTGGCCCAGGTAGTTCATCATTCCTCCTCCCAGAGCCCCAGGGTCCCAGGGGTTGCCCAGGGGAGCAATCTTTCCCCTGGGCCCTGGCCTGACCAGTCCAGGTTTCATGTCACCTGCCTAAAAACACGCCACCCCATGCCTGTCCCCGTCACTTCCTTCAGAGCATTTCCTGTCTTCATCCAGAGAAGGCTGGGTATCAAGTTGTGGGAGATGCAGCCCAGAATGACCCTTTCCCCGGGAGCTTCCCTGCTAGTGGGGACAGACACGATGCACAGGCCGACAGACGTGAACAGTGTTCTAGATCTCAAAAGGCCTGTTTGTCCACTGTTTCCTGTAACAGGACGGCCAGCTCCCTGAGGCCAAGTTTGATCTGCCTTGATTTCTGCTGAATTTCCAGTGGCTGGCACGGTGTTTGTCCATCATGTGCTTCAAAAATTAATAATAACCAAGGATAGGATTGGGGAGAGATCAAGTTGATAACAGTAGACACAAAGTGGATAATCCTTGCTAAAGCTCTCAGTGTAGTGCCTGGAACTCAGTAAACACTTTGTATAAGTGTTGGCAGTTTTTCAATTAGATCACAAAGCTGTGTTCTTAACTACTTACCACACCATGTCTATAATAACAATTATAACTGATCATTGTTAGAGAATTATATGGAGCCACGTGGAACCACTAAATTCCCCTGCGTGCTATGAACGGCCTCGGCACATTAAAATAATCTTACTTAATTGTAGCACCACAGACATGGTGAAAGTTAGGGAGGTTGAAGTACCAAATGCCTATGAAGAAAAGCAGACTGGGGTGAGCCCACAGTCAGGCACAGAGTGCTGTGTGACATCGGAGGAGGAGGAGACTGAGTGGCCCAGTGGCTGGGAGGGATTTAAGTGTGGGCTGCTGCTAGAAGGACTTGGAGGGCAGCACCCCAGCAGGGAAACAGGGCAGGGCCACACAGAGGGACAGCTGAAAGTGCTCCAGATGGGGCCCACATGCAGCCAGAGGGGGACGGATGGTGGCCATGCACAGGAACTTAAGACTCCCGGGTCGGGAGACCTCAGAGTCCATACACACAGTAGTAAACAGAAACAGAATTGTGAGCTGTGGGGAGATTAATTGGGTCCTGGGATAGGGAAGGGGTGGTGAGGTGGAACTAGTTTATAAGTCCACTGCAACCGCCAGGGGCGGGGAAGAGGCCTGGCTTTGGGGGGTGGTGGCAGAATGAAGGGAGTGGACTCGTGGAGGAGCCATCCGGCTGGCCCAGGTGCAGGTGGGAGTGAGGAGGTGGGAGACCTGGCCGGGCTCTTCTGATTCGCTTGACAACTCTTTTGTTGTTGCTGTTGCTGGTTCTGGGAGGCGCTCTAGGTCTGAACTACCTCCAGCCCTTTTGAGTTTGTATTTTGAGACAGGGTCTCACTAGGTTGCTGGGACTGGCTTGGAACGTGCCACCCTCCTGCCGTGGCTCCCAAGTAGCTGGGACACAGGCCTGCACCATGGCACCTAGCTGCTTCTTGTGAGGGACTTGAGCCTTTCCCTGACTTGAGACTGTCCCCTCTCCATGGTTTCATATGGTGTTCTCTTGGTAGCAGCAGAGCAGACGACCCTAAGGGACAGGTGTGGCACTCAGGGTGCTTCTCACAAGGCAGCTCTACAGATACTTTAAGACAGATGGTGGCACGAATTTGTTCTTCAATTGTCATTGGTTAATGACTCTCCAGGGGTCTGCCTCAGGGAGCCCAGAGAAACACACACTCTTCTGGTGACATTCCAAACACTGGAAGCAGGTTCTCCCCACCCTGTTATCAACACTGTCACGGGCTGACTGACGCATGGATTTGCAGGTAGGAGGCAGGCAGCCGCCAGGGTAGGAGAGGCTGGAGTTCTGTGACTCCGTCCCCAGCCCTCTCTGTCACTGGGGTTCCTGAGGGAGCTGCCCCTCCTGGCCCAGAGGTGGAGCCCAGCCCTGGGTGCACAAGATGCCTCTGGGTCTCCCAAACCAGCTCACAGCCAGGAAGTCGGGAGTTTTCTCCAAGTGAGCTCTAGTACCTTAGGAGAGGGCAGAGGCCAAACTTCAGATTTGTTCTCCTTATTTGTTTTCTTGTAAAACAAACTCAGCGTCTCCAACAGTTGATTCCATGTAGCTGAAACTCGGTGCCAAGTGCTGATCTTGGGGCGGGTGGGTTTTGTGTTCAGTGCAGAGCGTCTCCCTCATCCAAGACACGTCCTTGGAAAGGGCTGTGTGATATCCTTTCCTCTCAGTGCGTCACCCTTGGTGCGGTGGCGCGGCCTCTCCAGACCCACTTTTTGTCCCTCAGACTCCTCCACTTACTGCCTTCAGTCAGGTTTGGCGGTGGGAGCTACTAAATGAGACCACAGTGGGGGGACAGGGGTCGGGACATTTATTTCCCTGACCTCCAGGTGGTCAGGGGCCCCTCTCCCTTGGTCATGGCTCTTGTGGGGCTCTGGAAACAGCTTCCTCACTTTGTCCCTCAGCACGAGGGTGGGGCCACTCTCTCCCTCTGACCCCTTTCCTCTGGTGCTCTGCAAACGTCCCACCTGGAGCTCTCCTCAGTCACCACTGTGGATGTTCCCGCTGCTTCCTGTGGGGCTTTTACCAACAGGCAGACAGCACGCGGGACTGCCACTGTCACCCTCGGTTAGGTATGATGCAGAAGTCACACTTGGGAGTCTAACAGTTCAATCAAAGATATTTCCTCAAGTTCATCATAAATCAGATACAATTGTTATTGATGTGGTTACCAAAAATAGACTCTGGACTCCAGGAATAAGCCGAATCCAGAGTCTTGAATTCTCAGACAGACTCCCTGGGTGGCAGGGTCCCCAGCAAGGCCAGCAAAGGACCTCTCTGGCTTCCCCTGCTAGTAAGCCAAGCTGGTCTACAGGTGCCCCTATAGCCTGAAATCTCAACACAAGTGGGCAGTGCACATCCCGGCTGGAGGAAGGCTGGTGACTCTTCAGCTCCACACCCCTCAACTGCTTGGTCCACATTCAGAGAAGTGAGTTGGAATGGACCAGGAGTGAGTTGTGAGATTTCTCCTCTACCTTGACATGACAGTGACCCATCTGTGTGTTGTGTGAATGATGTTAAAAATGAGGCCTGGGCAGACACCTGGGTTAACTGGCTCCATGGAGACAGCACAGGGCCCGTCCAGTGAGATCCTCAGTCCTCCCTTCAGAAGATGCTCCTTCTGTGGGTGCCCAGCTGCTCATGCCTGGGTCAGAAGCCTCCCCACAGCATGAAGGAGAGGAAGCCCCGAGCTCCTGGAGGCCCAGGGCCCATGGGAGCAGCCTCTTGGTGCAGAGGGTGCCAGAAGGGCACCTTTGTACACAGTGGGAGTACGCAGGCCCAGGGGAGCCCACTGAAGCCACGGTGAACAGGGAGAAGGAAAGGGGGGAATGGGGGGAATGGGACAAAGACTGAGCCCCCTGCCCCACCCCGGCAAGCTCCTGTCCATCATGAGGGGAGATGGGGCTGCAGCAACTGAGCTGCAGGTACAGGGAGGGGGAGGCAGGAAATGAAATCAGCGGCTCCGACAGCAGCTGCATGCCGTGCAGGGATCGGGCATCACGCTGGCACCCTTCGCCTGAGCATTTTCATCTTTGAGGCCATGAGGCACGTGATGCTGAGCCAATCCATGCAGGAAGGCTGCCTCGTCTCCACGTCCAGGGCAGCTCAGGTTAGAGAAAGGGATCCCAGGATCACCAGTTACTGTTTGCCCACTGGTGTATTCCTCCTTACTCTTGCCCTCTCGATAATCAAGTCATGGCCAGCTGTGTCCCTGGGCTGGGCTTCATGGTTACTCAAGACATCTCAGACCCCTACATGGCACAGGCCTGTTCAAATCTGGCCAGGGTCTGTGGCCCCACAGCAGCTCTGGAGAGCAGCCCAACAGTGGAGGTTGTAAGGTGTTCAAAGTCCTCTGCTTGCTCCAGCAACCCAACCTGTGTCTTAGGGGCAGAAATGTCTTGGTGACAAGGGTAAAGACTTCTTGCCAGCTCAGCCCACCCACAGGGCAAGGAAGGACCAAGTACACTCTCATTATCCAATCAGCCTTCAAGAAATGAAAGCAAGGATGGCCGCAAGGTTTTATAAAAACTCACCTCCACCTGGTACTGTTGGGCTTTTCTGGTCTCCCTCAGGCTGGTTTTGTGTTCCTGTCATTCCAAGGGACCCTCTCGGTACCCCAGACCTTGCCGCTCACACACTAACCTCACTCTTTCCCTAGTTCCTTCTGTTGCTCCCAGGCGAGGTGGGAGTGGGTCCTGAAATGGCCTCTCACCTGCCCTCCATCCTGGACCACATCTTCCTTTATTATATAACAACGAGACAGTGGTGGGATTGCCTGGAGGCACAGATTTTGTGAAGCAAGGTGAGGCTGGCCCATAAAAACCCACCATGACTTCTGAAGTGAGTTTCCCCTAACATCTAAAGAGCTAAAGTGACCAGAGTGCAGAAGGAAGATTTCACAACAAACCAATTTAATGGAGATCCAAGATATTAAACAGAGCTGGGCATTGCTGACAGATTTCCTGGGACTTGTTATGAAACCACTTGAACAGAACCAAGTCCTGCCTTATGGCCTTCTGGATATACACTGGACTCTCCAACAAACTGCAATTCCTTTCACACTCTCCTCTCCAGTCCAGGACACACACTGTCGAACACATAAGCACCAAAGCACAGAGGGCCCTGGATGACAGAAAACGGCCCGAGCTGGCCCAGCATGGCTCCTCTCCTCCCACCCTGCACCCCGGTGTCCTTCCACTCAGGCACTGCCACTCTGCCTATTGGAGAGATCCTCTCTGCATCCTCGGCCCCTGAGGGGTGGTGGCAGGGTGTGCCTGAGCCCTGTGCTCCGCTGAGCGGCAGGTGGCCCAGGCCCTGTTCAGTCCTCCCTCCTCCTCTGCAGCTTAGTCCTGGTCTCCTCTTGCCAGTGTCTCCAAGCAGCGATGATGGCTGCTTCGTCCATCTCCTCCTCTTCCTCTCTGTCTGTGCTTCTCCGATACTGGCTCCTCTGCCCAGAGGCAAACCTGCCCTCCTCTCTGTTTTCTGTCCTCTCTTTCTCGCCTTCCTCTTCAGACCTCATGAAGCTCTGCGTGAATTTCCTCTTGGCTCCGAACTCAGAGAAGTCCAACTTGGATGACTCTTCCACGTCCTCCCAGTCCCTGGGCCTAGCCCAGTCCCAGCGCCATGGCTCTGGGGACTCTTCCCCTTCGGAGGGCTCAGGGGTCCGGCGGAAGGAGTAGGGTTCCGGGCTCTCCTCTCAGGAGCTGGAGGTCTCACTGAATGTGGACCTGGAGAACTTGTGGGTCTCTCTGCCCTCCCTGGTGGAGGACGAGGAGAAACGGGAAGTGCTCCTCACAGAGCTGCCGTCCGCGTTGTGGTAGGAGGAGGTGTCCTGCTCCTCTGACCGGGATTTGGAGAACTTGTAACTGCAGGATTTGGACTCGGTTTCCCGGTGCAGGGAAGATCTGCTGTACCTCTCCCTGGAGCTGCCAGACCAGTCACTCTGGGGAGGAGAGTCTTCCTCGGTCCTGAGGCCACTGAGCCACTTATTGATGCTGCTGTCCATCTCCTTGCCATTTCTGCTGCCTCTCCTACAGTGGTCAGAGACCACCAGGGAGGAGGAGGCATCCGTTTCAGGCTTTTGGGAGTTACTGCGGGAAGAGAGTCGGAAGCTCCCGATGGCGTTGTCTGTGTCCCCATCCCTATCACTGGCACCATCATCCTCTTCCTTGACCTTCTTATTCTTGAACAGGGAGCTGCGTTTGTTGTCGGAGGCCAGCTTCTCCATTTTGTACTCGGACATCTTCTCCCTCAGCTCCATCTGCATCTCCCTCTCCTTGCAGCCGAGCTCCTTTAGGTCCACATTGTCAGCAAAGAGGCTGTAGATGGGCTTGCTGGTCCCCCTCACCCTGCTCCCAGCCCCTTCAGCCCTGGAGCTCAGTGAGGTGCTGGAGGACAGCACGGACTGGGAGTCGGAGCTGGGCCTTGCCCGGCTCTGACCCAGCAGGCGGTCACCCAGAAGGGAGCTGCTCTGTCCACTGAGCATGGAGACTTGGTCGTCCCCCAGGCAGCTGGTGGCTGGACCTGCCCTCATGCTTGCCACGGACAGTGAACGAGACAGCAGCACCATTTCACCCTTCTTCTGAGCCAGGGTCTCACTGACCACGCTGGCAATCCAGTTCTGGATGCTGGCGATGGAAATGGTGTCTCCAGGCCTCACTGGCAGGCTGGGCAGGGGGGTGCTGGGGTTGGCGGCTGAGCATACCCCAATGCTGCTGGCAGCCTGGGACAGTTGGGAGTGGTGGCTCTGGGCGCTCAGTACTGACCCTGTGTCCCCATTAGCACTGACGGAGCAGGATGCAGAGCAGAAGGCGGACATCCCGCTGGCCACGAAGCTGTCCACCTCCCAGCTGGCCGTGGACTGGCTGTCCTCCAGTGTCCGCTGACTCCTCTCCAGCAGCTCCAGCCTCTGCTGTCTCTTTTTGGCCAGGACGGCGTCCTCCGCCTTGCCCAGCTCCATCACCTCCTCCTTGTTCTTGCTGCCCACCTTCTTCTGGTGCCTCAGCTTCCAGGCCTGGTAGGCCGTCAGGTTGACGTCAGGGGGGGTTCCTCTCCCTGGGGGTATCCTCGGGGCCCTGCACCTCACCGCTGCCCTCTCCCGCCCCTAGGTCTTTCTTATGAAATCCTAACTGGATTCTCTTGATCTTCCACCTCTCCAGGGCAGTGAGCTTGTCCTTGTTCCTGCTGCAGAAGTTGTAGAAGGAGCTGGCCTCGGAGCACACGCTCTGCTGGTCATCCTCGGGCACTGTGCTCCCGGCCTCCAAGCGCGCGTCCTCCTCCTCCCTCCTGCTCCTGGAGCGGAACTCCCGCGTGGCCTTCCTCTCAATCTCCAGCAGCCTCTCGTTCCACAGGTCCCACGTGCTCTCGGTGGACACGGAGTCCGAGTGGCGGTGGACACCGAGTCCGAGCGGCGCCGGGTGCCTGGGCTGGGGCCACCGAGTCCGAGCGGCGCCGGGTGCCTGGGCTGGGGCCGCCGAGTTCCAGCTGCCGCAGGACGCGTGCCTCCCGGCTGAGCGCGCTCTCGCTCTCAGAGACGCTGCTCTGGCTTCGCGCGTGCCTGCGCCTCCGCGCGGACTTGCCCTCCTCCTGGACCTCCTCGTCCTCCTCCGGGGCCCACCGCTGGTGGCCCTGGGCGTGGTACCTCTTGTTCCGGCTCTGCCACTCCTGGACGATCCTCTCCACACCCTGGTCCTCGAGCTCCTGCTCCTGCTCCTGGCTGGCCTGGCGCGAAGAGGCCGGCCCTGGACACTGTCCACCCCCGGCCGGGCTGCCCACTGAGAGGCCCTGGCCCTTCTTCCACTCCTCGTACAGCTTCTCCTCCTCCTCCTCGTCAATGAGGGTGAGGGGCTCGGAGGCCTGGCTGGCCTTCCCCAGGGAGCAGCCGCTGAGGTGGCTGGTGGCTTCGTCCTCCTCCTCCACCGTCAGCTGCGCTCGCGCCCCGAGGGTGCCCCGGGCCTTCTGGCCCTCGCCGGCTCCCTCTGGGCTGCAGTCCTCCTCTCTCTCCTCCATCAGCTGCTCGTTGAGCTCCCACAGCTGCTTCAGGAAGCCGTCGTTGGGATAGATGGCCCGCTTCCTGCACACGGTCATCACGGCCTCCAGGATGGCCATGTTGTGGAAGATCATCAGGTAGGCTGCCACCAGCACTGCCGACCGGTTGATGCCCATTTCGCTGCTGACCAGGACTTTTCCTGCAAATAGAACACACAGAGACGTGATGCCATCGTGGCGGCTGCCCGGTCCTGCTTCTCTGAAGTGCTGTTCGGGGTGCTGGACCCAGTGCTTGGAGCTGGTGTTCATCATCGCCTGAGTCCCCGAATCAGAGCAGATCCCAGGGCGGAAGAGCACCCCCAGTCAGTCAGAGCTTGGGATTGCCCTGTACAGTGTCCTCATGCTGGCTGGCCACCACCAGCCTCTGCAGGATGCTTCCTGCGATTTGGAGCTCACTGGCTCTCAGAGACAGGTGGACATGGCCCCCTTCATGTGGGATCACTCAAGTCTTGGAAGTTCTTTCCTATCTAGGGCAAAGCATAACAGTGCAACAGCAGTCAGTGCTCCTATTCTGACATTCTGGATTCAAGAATGAATACGTCCATATGATCCTGACCTATGTGCAAAATTCCTCGAGAGGATCACTATCATATTCTTCCCTAAGGATTTTTTTTCTGGCTATTATGTGTCTTTCAATCAATATTCAAACTTTCTTTTTCATATTTCCATGCTATTCTAGACACTCTCCTCCAGGTTAAGAGTTAAACTTATCAGTTGCTCACTGAGGAGTTTGGGTCTAGGATGGAGCCAAACATGTCACATTTGACTGAATGGCATACAGTAGGTGGAACCCTCACCACTCTGGCTCTAAGAACATAGCCTTCGTTCATGCATTCTGTATCAGTCAGCTGTCCATTACTATAATGAAATACCTGAGGCAGGCTACTTTACAAAGAAAAATAGTTTATTTGGGCTTATGGTTCTGTAAGTGTGACATCCAGGAGCCTCATCTGGTGATGGCCCTCCTGCTGGCAGAGTCCCAAGGCAGTGCAGAGCCTTATAGGATAAGAGGCAGGGAGCATGCATGTGTCTGCCTTCATCTTACCCCCTTCTTCAAACGTTTCCAGGATTCAAACATGAGGCTCCACCCTAATGCCTGCATCCAAACCTCATCCTTCCCAAAGGTCTCTGAACACCATACTCTGATTAAGTTCCCACCCTCTTAACACCTCACAATGGGATTAAATTCCAATATGGGAAGTGCTGGGCGACACTCAGACCAACCTGAACCACAGCACCACGTGCCCGGGCCGGTGGTCTGTGTGGGTGGGCATGTCACACAATGGGCTCAAGTTGTCTTCTATATCAACCGAAATCTATAAAACTTAAAAAAATTCCAAGTCTGTCTTCCTTATCTCATGGCATCTCACAGATTCCTTCCAGTACTGCGGCAGCTGTGACCTGCTCGTAAGTCTGCGGGGCTAGTCCAGTCATGACCCTGCCATTCAGCACGTCAGTCATCTGCCCCCTCCCTTGTGCTTCCCCTCTGCCCTTAACGGGATGGCCTTGGCGTCTACACTGCCCCTCTAGTGCTGGCTTATAGTGCAGACCAGACCCCTGGAGACCTTCTTCCTGGCCGTCACCATCTGTCTGCCCACAGTCTTGGGGGACCCTTAGCGTCGGCTGAGAGCCCTGATTAGATGAGATGGGAGGCGAGTCTCCTTATTCTGTCTCCCTGCCAGCCAAGGCCATGCCTTTGTCACACAAGGGGTCAGAGATGAGATGGGCCCTGAGGCTCAGCAATGCTGCAGGTACTGTTGCCAAGATCCGGTACCCACTGGGGGACACAGGACAGCAGAGTTCAGGGGTTCAGGCCACTGCTTACTATGGGCTGCCTGCCCCTCCCACTCCAGCCCAGGGCTCCACGGTCCCTCCCCGGGCCATCTGGTAGGACCAAGGCCTCACCTTGGACTTGCCAACACATTCCAGCACGTGACCACCCAGTCCTCCTCATAAGGGCTTCAGATCCCACTCAGACGAGGCTGCAGGTTCCATGTGTCTCTGGGCCTACTGTACCCTGGGGTCCCTCTGAGGAGCCGGGGTGGCCTGAGGGACTGCTGGTGGGTAGAAGCCCATGGCGATGGGCAGAGGCAGGTGATCGGCTAATGCCAAGCCTGTGTTTGCCACCCAGGGAAGCGAGGAAGGGTGGGACCAAGAGTGCCCTGCCTGTCCTTGCTCCTGGCCACTCGGTGCCACACTCCTGTAGTCTCTGGATCCTCCTGTGGCCTCCTATTGAAGGCCTCTGCTGCTGTGAAGGGTTTGGGGTGGTTTTCTGTTACCAGCAACCAAGGGCATCTTGATTGTTACATCTGGCAAAGTCACCAGACTGCCAGCGGGTCTCAGCTTCCAGGACAGTTAGATGTGGATAACAGCACTATCCTGAGGGGTCGGGGGTGTCCCTTTCCACCCTCCTCCTTGTTAGCAGCTAGTGTCCAAGCATCTAAGAGCAGAGGAAGCCACAGGAAGAAGGCTCTAGGGTAGGGGCGTTCACGAGTGGGACCTACCCTATAGGCAGCAGCCAGAGTCAGGGCATGGCCCTCTGCTCCCGCTCAAGAGCAAGGCTTGAGGGACAGGAGAGTGTGGGAGGCCAACTTTGCACGTGACTGAGTCACACTCCCTGCTGGGTGCTGAGGCGCTCAGTCACAGAAATGTGGCAGAGCTTTCCCCACCCTACTTGGGTTCAAGGGTCGGTGTCTCATGTACGGGTGTGACTTCCTACAGCCCTATGGGTGGAGCTACGCTCACCTGTTCCTTTGTAATATAACCCCTTGCCCTGTTTAGGATAGAATCTTCCATGGAAGTGCCTTGTGTGTGTCCCCTTCTCTTACTGTGCCCTGGGGTGTGGCCTACCCAGGTGTCAGTCAACCTGGTGATAGTGGACATCATGAATAGTGGACATCATTTCAGCCCCCTGAAACCTGACCCCTGGCCTCATTTGAGTAGTTTCTCCTCAATAAAAGGGGTCAGCGCATGCTCTTGCTCTCTCTCTTCCTGTGGACACTTAAGTTCAGAGGAGCTGTCACCGCGACCCCAAAGAAAAAGGTATTTGTGTCTCTTGTCTCTTGCACAGCCCAGTCAGCCCAGTTCAACTGGAGTGACCCCTGCGCCTTTTAGTCGTAAGAACAGAAACCTGGCAGGAGAGGCCACCTCACCGGCAGACTGGGTGCACACCTGCTGACACCAACGTGGGTGTTCAATGTGGGCTGGCCCCTCATGGACACAGCAAAGAGCTTCCTCCCGGAGCTGCAGTTCCTGCACCCAATGCAACATCCTCCCTCCGCCTCCCCACAGGCTCTCGTGGTGCCTTGGTGGCCCCCAAAATGAGTTGAAGCTTCTTTTGCCCTGGGTGCTGTGGGGACCTGCCACCCACCCTGTGTCTGACGCTCTTGGCTCCCTCTCCACAGGGAGGTTGGCCTTGCTCTCAGGTCCAGTGGAAGGAACAGGTCCCCTCCCACAGACCCTGGACAGATGCCAGCAACCCCAATGTGTCCAAAGGCCTATGTTTTTTAAAGTAGGAGATTTTTAAGCATTATGTGTGTGTGCGTGTGTGTATTTATGACACACACGTGACGTGTGTGCATGTCCCATTATATGTGACCTATCTCTGATGTTGGTGGTGACAGGAAATGCCCTTCCCAGGAATGCCACATGGTTTATTACAATAATGGCATGACGTTCAGGCATTCACCAAGAGCTGGGTGTTGTGCTAAATAAACCCTGGTATGCATTAAAGATTTTTATCCCTCATGGCAACTTTATTTTTTTTTTAATTTTTTTTTAGTATTTATTTTTTATTTGGACACAGCGTCTTTATTTTAGGGCCTCGCACGTGCTAGGTGAGTGTTCTCCCACTGAGGCCCAGCCCAGCCCCTCATGACAACTTTAGAATCAGATGTTTTGATCTTTGTTCTGTGTTGAAGAAAACTGGAGCTCCCCAGGACAGGGAAACAGCCCAGTCCAGGTGGAAAAAGCCGAACGAATCCTGGACTGAGACCCTGGCCTCTGGCTGCTGTTCTGTGGCCACTGTCCTGGCTCCAGCCTGTCCTCCAGGCTCTAATGTGGCTACTCTCAGAACACTTCCCCTGGGAACCAGGGACTCAGAAGGACCTCCCAGATGGCCTCTCCAAGGAGCCGGTCAGCCCTGGGAGCCATCGCAGGACAGTCCCTGCCTTGCGCTTGTCACCACCCCATACCTCCCGCCCTCCCTGTCATCTCTCCTTGGCCAGCTCAAGTGTGTCCATCTGTTGCCTGGATGCCACCAAGGACCTGCACACGAGAGGCCCCGGGATTGCTTGTGGGGTCAATGATCATCCTGTCCTTTCTCCACTTCCTAGAGAACAGCCGTGTGGTCAGATCCCCTCAGATAATCATGACACCCCCCTTGCTTCTACCCAGGGGGAGTCCACAGCCCGAGCAGCAGAGCCCCTCACCTCTGTAGGTCAGCAGGGCCTCGTCGAGGAACTCCGCAGACTTCTGGAAGTGCTGGGAGATGTCCACCTCGGGGAAGTCGTCCACCCCCATGCCCAGGTACTGGATCTCCAGCCCAGTGTAGAATTCAGGGCCAGTGTAGACACCGGTGCCATGGGCAGCATTCAGGATGTGGGTGATGCCCAGCCTCTTCAGCCATCCTTTGTTCACAGCCACGCTCCTGCAGGGAGAGCCGGGCAGGTTGACCACCATGATGGGAGCCTGCCTCTGGGCCTGGAGACCCAGCAGGGTGAGTGCCTCCTCCTCTCCCCAGGAGGTCTGGGGCGCACCATGGACACCTGTGTTTAAAGGGGCCTGACTTGGCTACTGCACGAGAGAGAGAAGAGACGGAGCTGGATGGGCAGGGTGGGGGGAATGAGATTGGGGTGCAAGGAATCTTTAGGGTGGTCCAGGGTTCTCTAGTTGCAAATCCCATACCTTGGGAATGCACACTCACCCAAGCACAAAGCTGGCAGACAAGACATTAGGTGTGTTGTGCACGGATGACACACACTGTATTGCCCAAATCCCCTCATATGCATCATCTCATTTTCCCCTTACAGTAAACTCAAAGGCAACAATTTTAACTCCATTCAAAGATTCTAAAAATGAATAACTGCCCAAGAACGTGAAAGAAGAAAAAGATGGAACAAGAACCCGTGTTTCTGAGCTCTTTGTGCTGCAACTGAGTTTGAAGGGCTCAATTTGAGAGCCCTGAGCACAGGCCTGCCTGGGAAGGAGCAGGACAGTGGGCTGGGGTGGCTGAAGATGCCTGGGGCCACAAGCCAAGTGCTTCTGGTGGTGAAAACACAGGATTTGGTCCCTGCCCTGGGAACAGTCCCCAGGCATCCATCACAACAGGAAGGAGTTTCAGACCTCATGTCCCCAGCTATCTCCTACTGCCCGCCCGGGCCCAGGTCCCTCTGTGCTTGTGGACACCTGGGTAATGACATTGTGAGCACATCCATTCAGCAGGCAGTGGATCAGCCAAAACCAGTTTCTTACATTAACCTGCTGGTACCAATTATGCACTGGTAAGGCCTGGAGGGATAATACGTGGAATGTGGAAGTTGTCTTTGTTTTTGTTCTGGAAACCATTCATAAACTTTTAAAAAATAACATTTTTTCTGATCACGAAGACAATAAATGTCTTGGGAACTTGTAAAATTCATAACAAACCTAGACAGGAAACTAAAGCCACTTGTAAAACCACTTCCCAGAGACTCCTACTGCTAACTTGTTGATGGAAAAGCGCACGTGCAAGCACACACACACACACACACACACACACACACACACACACACACCCCTCTACCTATCTGTGAGCATTCGGTATTCTTTTGTAACCCGGTTTCCCGCCCACTGTGTGGCACACACTTTCGTGTGTTGGTGAGCATGCGTGCAGACCAGCACTGTGGATGGCTCCTGCCGTTCTGTCCGATGGCTGTTGTGGATGTCCAGGGGTGGTGGACATGGTGTCAGGAGTCTGTGTCAGGAAAGGAGGCCCAGAGGAGGCACCCACGGGGCAAGGCTAGATCAGGGAGCCTGGGCATCTGTTTGAGGGTTTGGGGAGTCTCTCCCCAGGCCAGGGCAGGGCACGTGGTCAGGCAGCCTCGGGGGCTGGAGCTGCGAGGGCCGTGGGCGGAAGCTGAAGGAATGTCACCTCTCCCAGGCACTAACAGAGGGGAGACAAAGGTCACCACCACCACCATGGTCACACTCACTTCTCAGCTATGAAGACGTTGGGCCAGACCTCATCCACCTTGTTCCAAGGTGCCTCCTGGCGGTCCTGGACCAGGGCCCGCTGCAGGTCCAGCACGCAGGGGGTGTTGTAAAGGCTGGTGTCATCCATCTTCTCCCTGACACGGTTGTACAGGTCCTCCACCAGCAGCTGCTCAGCGGACTCCAGCATGCCTGGACACTCTGGGTCTACTCTGAGCCCCTGAGGCTTGAGTTCTACGGGCAGCAGGTGGCATTTGCATTAGGGAGTGAGGACACCATAGCCTTCCCTGTTCCTTGGAGAACTTGTACTGGCCAGCTCACTGGGGACTGTGGGCATGAGCTGAATGCCAGGGGATCTGCAGGACGCACTTAGCAAGGCCCCAATGGCCCTCTGCACCAGCTAGACACTGGGGTCAGGGTCAGCTGCAGGTGGGCAAGGGTGATGGGAAGAAGCTGGGTTCCCTTACTCTCTCCTTGGTTTCTCTAACGCTGGCTGCTCACAGCTTAGACATGGTCCTTGAGAACTAGGGTCTGTCTGAGTCACACTTAGGAGTCCTATGGTGCTCAGCATGAAGTGGGTGCTCCGAGTTATTTTCCAAATGAATGGACCATGTTCTTCCCTAACCTGGTTCGCTCTGCTGGTTGGACTCCCTTACCTGTGGAATGCAAATTACCCTGGGAAAGTAAATCTTTCAGGAGTCACGGATACAGAGCTACCTGAGTGTTCACTTTAACTATTTCAGTTAGTATTTGCTTCCCAACACAAGAGCCTGAGCACCTGGAGTCCCCAGCCGTCCTGACCCCAGACAGGTGAGTTTACCAATCTCAAACCAGGTTCAGTGTCTCTCTGACACCAGGTCAGAAAAGCTCAAATTCCAGACCAGCTCAGAGTCTAACTCATCCCTCTGAGCCGACCTTATGTCCTGATAATATACCAGCTCACAAGTTAGCCAACGGGAGAGGGCCAGGGAGCAAGATGCTTTCCTTCCCTAAGGAGGCGGGAAGGAACAGGAGAGAGAAAAGCCTCTCTGGGTAGCCAAATGCACTGATGGAGAGAAGAAGAGAGAGGAGAGGTACGGCCTCCGCGATGGACACGGCCTCCTCCTCCCTGAGGGGCGGCCCCCTGCAGTGGTGGCTGTGGAAGAGGGACAGCCCTTCAGGGAAGTATCCGGCAGGTTCTGAAGTGGGCTGCTGTTCCAGGATTGGAGTCCAGGAAGTCCGGCTGTGCCTGGGTCCTGGCGGAGGCTTCTGTGTGTCTGAAGTGAGGAGTACCGCCCCTTGCAGTTCCAGCAGGTCCCACTCTAAATGTTCTCTGATCTCTGTTTCAAAAGCAGGAAGGAGGCTGCAATGCCAGAGCTCTGTGTTGTTTAAAAATAGATGAAGCGTTCTTATTTTCCCCACCGCTCAGATTTCTCTCCTGGCTCCCTGGGGTCTCCTACAGATATAAAAGTACAAGGAACGAGATCTGTTTCCTCTGCTGCCTGTAGTCGGAGCGCTCTCCCCGGCTCAGTGGAAGACACAGCACTGTTCCTGAGCCTTGGAGCAGCAATTGTTTTGATCTCCTTCCTTTTCGGTTTACAAACAAATGTCTCGTCCCTCGCCTGGCCCTCCTGCTTTCCCTGGGCCTCTGGTTGGAGAACATGGGATGTGCACTTCCCTCACCTTGGTTACAGTACACCCACTGCCTGATCAATGTTCCTAATTATTCCTGTAATAATTGGCTTCCGAAGAAAGCCGAGGCCACACCCATCTCCTGGCCCTTCCCGGGAGGTGGCCAGCCCAACTCTGCCCTCCTGATCCCTAGTGCTGGTAACATTTTAACCTGCCACCTGATACATTGTCCCTTCTCTGCGATACATTGTTTTTTCTTTCCTCTGAGTCCTTCAGGCACTAAGGCTGATGCAAGTTAGTTTTAATACCCTAGAAAAGGGGAGAGAAGATAAGACCTGGAATAAAAAAGCCATTTCTCTTCTTTTGCTTCAAACTAGACATTGAATGTCCACGGCATTCTGTAGACTTGAAAGTACAGCTTTCAAAGAGGAAAGGAGGTTTCTACAACTCCTCAAGCTGGACTGTAACTCATCAAGGCCTGGAGAGCGGCCTGCGGAGTGGAGCACAGGGCCGAGGTGACCCAGCGGAGGTTAGGAACTCCCACACAGGAAGGAGGAAGAAGGCCCTGCTGTGCTGTGGTGTGCAGGGGAAATGCCGAGAGCGCCAGATCAAGGTGGAGGCACTGCCCGGGTCCAGGCTCAGCCTGGCGAGGAGCAGAGGGGTTGGGAGGAGGTGGGGCTTCCTAGTGCCCGGGGCAGCCAGCCAGGTCGCCCAGCCAGGGCACACCGGATTCTGGTTCTCTGTGAGGTGTGAGAGCTCCAGTGTCCTCCAGAGCCCTGGTGGGGACCCAAAGGGCCAGGGGTCCAAGAGAACCTGTGGTTAATGTGGACATGGGTGGTTGGCATGACCAAGGCTAGGGAAGGGACCGTGCCACCAGTGGCGGGAGCCAGATCAAGCCAAAGGGCCAGAGGGTGCTGCTTCAGCAGTGGTGCCTTGTGTTGCCCACCTCCTCCGAGCCGTGGGGGCCCAGGAAAGCCAAGGAGTGAAATGAATGATGATCTGTCCAAAAGTGACTGCTAGGAAAAATCCCTCCCACTGGGATGAACGTCCTTGAGTGAAGCACAGTCTGCCGTCAGCTTCAAAAGGCAAAGGCACAGTGTGGAACTCGCTCCTGCCCCTTCCTGCCTGCTCCCACGAGCCCCTCAGTTGAAGACCACCAGAAGCTCGGAGGATGCAGACGTCCCTTGAGGATCCGTTTGGAGCCATTTGGGCTCTCAGGTTTGGTCTCTCCTATAAGCCACCTGCCCACGACCCTTGAAGTCAACCAAAATGGCTCAACAGGAGGCCAGGGGCAGCTTGGGGCTGCCTCCCCACAGCCAAGGAGAACTGCTGACCTCCTCCCTCCCACAGAGTTGACAGTGGCTCTGGCAGCTCTGCCCTCCCACGCTGCCCTCCTGAATGGACAGGCGGCGCTGGGGACCCCCCACCCAGGGCCCACCAGGTCACCTTCGCTGATGATCTGTTTGGCTGCCACGGCCGAGGAAAGGTGAATGGCCTCCATGAAGATGCTCTCCGTCTCTGTGTCCGAGACCATCGAGAACCTGAAAGAGGGGGACATGCAGGTGAGGCGACCCCGCGCAGCTCTGAGGGAGGCCGCTCTGGGCAGAGGCACAGCCTGGACCTGGAATGAGCGCCAATGGGGAACTGCGAGCTGCGGAGGAAAGGCGCTGGGCCCAGGAACTGCAGAACACGCACTGCCCACGGCCGTGTCCTGGAGCCTGGCGGAGGTTGCAGCCCTGCTGTGGGGGAGGAGTGCACCCGGGGCTGGGGGACCCACCCTGACGCCACCTGGCTCTCTTAGAGTCCAGCGGTTCTTTCCCATCTTGTCCTCTGCGATCAATACTGCAGGGTGACCTGTGGGGCCTTACAGGGGTCTGCTGGCTGGTGGGGCGGGGAGGCTGTGGCCATCCCCTATGTTCCTGGGTCGTCTCCTGGCTCCTGAGGGGGTGGGTAATAATGAAGCCCTGGCACAGGCCAAGTGAAATGCCAAGGATCAGACTGAGCCCAGGGGTGCCCTCCAGTAACTTGGAGAAATGTCAAGGCTGTTTTCCAAAAGAACTTCAGTGCAGGTACCAAAAGGGACCCCTGAGGAGCGTGGGGAGAGACAAGGTTAGGACCACCGCGGGTCCCTACAGACTCTTTCCTAGTGGGTTCTGCTTTCTACCTGTTGGATGAGCTTTGGTGTGCATGTGTGTGTGTGTGTGTGTGTGTGTGTGTGTGTGTGTGTGTGTGTGTTGGGTTTCTTAATCTTTCCTTTAGGACCAGAGAAGTGGGAAGATTTAGTGGATACCATTTCTGAGTGCCTTCTATGAATGTAATTCAGACAAATCCCCCACAGAGTAGGTTTTAGGATTCCCGCTTTACAGATAAAGAAACAGTGGGCAGGTCTTGGGTGAAAACACAGGGCAGTCCTGCTCCACGTCCTGCTGGAATCTCTTCACCACAACACACTGACACCCTCAGGTCAGAACAGAGAAGTGAGACCACTTGCTCAAAAAGCAACCTGGGCCCCAAGGCCCCATAGAGATGCCGACACAGAAAAGTACTTTAGAATACTTGCTGAGAGTGTGGACGGGCTGATGAGTCAAGTTGAGTCTGGATAATTGAACAAAGCCAACTCGGGCTAAGATGAATTAGAATGGAGTTAAATTGAGCTCATCAGCAGAACAGCTGCCTTGAAGTGAGTGTGTGCAACACCAGGGTGCACCCTCGGGAGATGGCTGCGCCTGGCACCCGCAAGGCCAAGGAGAAAGAAAGCACCTTTGCCAGGAGAGAGCAGTAGCCTGCGGTTGTCCCCAGGATGCGGCCACACCTGTCCCTGCAGCTGGAGGGACAGCACAACGTGACCTTATCATCCAAAGTAACCAAGACTGTGTGGCACTTGTTTAAAACCCAACACACAGACCAACGGGACAAAATGGAGAGCCTAGAAATAAATCCACACGGATAAATCTGCTGCCAACTGAATCTCAGTAAAGGACCAATAAACACATGGGAGAAAGGACAGCCTCTTTAGTGTGAATGGGACTGCTTCCTCAGTCTCTTTCCAGAAAGTTCATATTTTTGGAACATAAAAACGCTGTCTATTTTTGTATGTTAATTTTGTATCCTGAATCCTCACTGAATGCATTTATCAGTTCTAATAAATAGTTCAGGTGGGGTCTATAGGTTTTTCTAGGTGTAGAATCATGCCACCTGCAGACAGGGATAATTTGACTCCTTCCTACTTGTATTCTTTCATTTCTTGTTCTTGCCGACTGGCTCTGCTCAGACCTCCAGCACCATGCTAAATCCCAGTCATGGAAGTGGGTGCCCTTGTCTCCTTCCAGGTCTATAGGAAATGCTCACAGCTTTTCTCTGCTCCAACGACGATGTGTGGGTTTATCACATACAGCTTTTGTTCTGTTGAGGTTCAGTTCTCCCATGCCTAATTCAGAGTTTTAATCATGAAGAGCTGTTGAATTTTATTAAACGCTTTTCTGCATCTATTGAGAAGAGCATTTGCATTCCATCCTTCATTCTTTTGCTGCGATGCATTCTATTTATTGATGAGTGCATGTCTGTCCCTCCTGGAATCCCTAGAACACACCACTCTTGACCACGTGCTGTTGGGTTCAACTTGCTGGTGTTTCTGAGCACTTTTGCATCACAGTCATCAAAGGTCTGTGGAGTTTGTGGCTATGGCTGTGTCCTTGTCTGGTCTTGGTATCAGGCTGATGTTGGCCTGGGAAAAATGTGTTTGGAAGAGCTCCTCCCTTTCATTTTTTTGCAATAGTTTGGGAAGAACTGGTGTTAGTTCTTTAAAAGTTTGGTAGAACTAAGCAATGAAACCACTCATCTCAGGCTTTTCTTTGTGGGGAGACTTCATGACTGAGTCAGTATTATTCCTCATTATTAGTTCTGTTCAGGTTTTCTGTCTTCATGGTTCAATTGGGGTGTATTTGTCCAGAAATGTACCCATTTCCTCTAGACTTCCCAATTTGTTAATGTACAGGTGCTCACAACAATCCCCGGCCACCCTTGTATTCCTGCGCTACCCGATATCACGCCTCCTTTCTCATCCCTGGTTTTATTTACTTGGTCTTTTCTCTTCTAGGAGAGTCTAACTAAAGGTTGGGCAATTTTATGTTTTTGACAAACAATTCTTCATTTTGTTACTCTTTTGTATTTTCTATTTCTGTTTTATTTATTTATACTCTTTACTTTGTTATTCCTTTTCTTCTATTAATTTTAAGTTTGATTTGTTCTTGCTTTTCTAGTTCCACGAGCTGCATCATTAGGTTTCTTATTTGAGATTTTTTTTAATATAGGTTCATATTGCTGTAAACTCCCCTCATAGTACTGCTTTCGTTGTGTCCCACAGGTTTTAGTATATTGTGTCTTCATTTTCATTTGTTTCAATAATTCTTTCTCTGAGCTTCTTTGATGACCTATTGTTTACTCAATGGCATGTTGTCTAGTTTCCATGAATTTGAACAGTTTCCAAAGTTCTCTTGTTGATTTCTGGTTCAGTCCTCTGGTCAGCGAAGGTAACTGAAGGCTTGGTTGGATTGGTGGCCTGGGCTGCTGAGCCGTTGGGTCTGACCTAGAAGCGCTCCATGTGCTGACGGGAAGTGCATCCACTGCTGTGGATGATAATGCTCTGGGAAGGTCTCTTAGTCCATTTGCTCCTGTGTTTTGTGTTGGATTTTAGTACTGATGAAAGGGAGTGTTGAAGTTCTGTACTGGAGCCCACCTCTCCCTCTGGACCTGATGACATTTGCTTTATGAAATCGGGTGCCTCAGCATTACGTGCTTGCACATTGACAATTCTTATTCCTCTCCTTGAATTGATCTCTTAGGTGTTGTGTGGTTTCCTTTTCTCTCTTTCCAGTGTTGAACTTGGAGTCTGGGTGATCATAGTAGGTCTTGCTCTTGGGTTCCCTTTTGGAGGCATGCCTCTCCCACTCCTTCCCTCCCACTCTCTGGTCTTTACTGGTGAAGTGGCTTTCTCTAGGCAGCCTGTGGTCAGGTCTTTTTTAGAATTCATCCAAGCAGTCTGTCTGTTAATTGAAGAATTCCGCCATCTGCATTGAAGGCGACTGTTGATGGGTAAAGATTCACTCCTGTTGTTTGTTAGTTTTCCTCAGGAGGTATTGAATTTCCTTCCTTTCTTCCTTTCTCTCTCTCTCTCTCTTTGGGGTTTTCTGTGTTGATAAGGTTTGGTTCTTTTTCTCCTGATCATGTGCTTTCCTGGTGGGTTTTGCACTTTGGTAGCTTTGTGTGGTAGGGGTCTTCCTAGATGTCAAGACTCCCTTCAGCATCTTTCACACGCCAGTCCGGTGGCAACAAATTCCCTGAGCTCGGTCTCCCTGAGCTCGGGTTCCCTGCCTGGCTCTTGGCACGGTCCCTGAAGTCCACTCCCAGCCCATGCAGGGCTAGGGCTGGCCTCCCTGCCACAGTCAGCCCTGTGAGGAGCCTCTCAGGCAGAGCCCCGCGTTTCAGACCACCTGATGCCTGTGAAACAGAGACAAGCCGCCCAGTGAAGTCCTGTCCAAATTCCGGATCCACAAAACTGAGAAAAATAAGTGGATGATTTTCAGTCACTAAGTTTTGGGATTGTTCATTAAGTCCCAGTAAATCAAGGGAGCGGTGTTACTCCTGAGGCTTTGCTGTGAGCTCTGGGCAGGTGCAGGGTGTTGTCCTGCCTGAGAGTGACAGAGTCAGAGAGCCTGACCCAGGCCGGCCGGCCAGTCTGCTAGGGCTGGGAGTGGCCACAAGCCCATGCCAACATGGCGAGCAGAGCCTGCTCTGGATGGCCCTGTGTACCAAGCCTGCTCCCCACAGGACCGTCAGCATCTCAAGTTTTGTACTATTGTGAGTCATATTTCCATATTAAGGGATTTTTAAGTTTCAGGTATTAACATTGCCTACATTACTATTAATAAAATATGAGTCCTTGCATGTGCTAAGGGTCAGCATCATGTGAATTGAGGTTTGGGGCAAAACAAAGCAACACAGATCCACCCTGAGAATCTTGGGGCTGCACTAGGACTGAAGCTTTGAAGAGCTGCTCCTCTCTCCCCCTCTCTCCCCCTGGGCAGCCTCCTTTGTTCCTCTGTGGGCCTCCAGGGCCCTGCATTCCAAAAAGGATTTCTCAGATGTGTGAGCAGTGTCCGAGCACTGACACAGACTGGAAAGAGGCCCCACCTGTCAGGTGTGCAGAACAGCCCCACAGGGGGCTCTGCAGGGCAGGGGTGCTGCCCGGATCCTGGCTTGGCATCATCTACTCCCTCTCCCTAAACACATCTACCTCCAATTGTGAGGATTTGGCTTTAGGTGAAAATCCTCAGGACTGAGATATTTTGCAAAATATACCTAAACTCTGAGGCTATGGGTTGATAGGGGAGAATTTGAAATTAAAAGTTGAAAACAGAAATGACTGAGAAACATTTCCCTTCTTGTGGGTGTAAAGATGAAACTTCTCAAATCTGAGAAAGCACACATGAACTCTACCCAGGACAATTTTAGAAGTTGGCAGATTTGTCGTTGAGAAATGGGGATGGAGAAGAGTAAGTGGGTCTCCTCCCAGCCCTGCCGCGTCTCCGTCCTGGGCTGCTCCAGGTGAGCGAGTCACTGCCACGAGGGAAGACGTAAGCCTAGTCGTCATAAGTTGTTCAGCCCCGACACTGTTTATTAAGTCTAATAAAGAGGGCTGTGTCCGTCGGACCACAGAGGACCCTGTTTTCTGCAGAGAAGCAGGATGGCAGAGAAAGAACGAGGAAGGAGCAGCCCGAGAAGCTGTGCCCGGTAGGGGATGTTGGCAAGCCTGGTGAAATGGCAGCCCTAGGGATCGTGACCTACGGCCACACCTGTGCCCCAGCCACACACCTGAGACGGACACTTGGGCGATGGGAAGGCCGCAGGGGCTGCTGTTCAAGCAGATGGGAGGGGAAGGAGTCCCTAGGATGGAGACATGCCTCCTCGCAGGATGGGGGGCAGCAGCTAAACGCCCACAGGTGAGTCTCCAGGAGAGCAGAACGGACTCCCAACCCAGGCAGGACCCGGGAAGCCCTCTTCATGCCTGTGCTTCTCAGAACGGCAGGCTGGACCCAGTCCTGCATCAACAGACGGTGCCTCTGTCTAGGAAAGGAAGAATGAAGGGAGGGAGGAGGGAGGGAGGAAAGAGAGAGGGAGGACAGTACCACTCACGGGAGGGATGAGTAGAGCTTGGACACACACTCCAAGAGGCCTGTCCTCCTGCAGAGTACAGCCAGCAGAGTTGGGAAGCCCCTGCTTTCAACCACTTGCCAGGCTGTGCAGATACAGAATGGGGTGGACTGGGGTCCTTCCCAGGTGCCCAACCGCCAATCGCTCCCAGTCCAGCAGGCCCTGGGACCCGAGTGGAGACAGAGGCCCAAGAGGGGGCATCTTTTCTGATTTGGCTTTTGTGAGCTCAGGTTTTTGAGCACCTTCTAATCTCCAAGTGTGCAGGACTTCAGAGGAAGTGACCACACACAGGCGAAGCTCAGGCACTAAGGAAGGAATGGAGTCAGTAACTAGAGAAAAATGATTTTTAGCAGGCAGTTTCCAGCTCGCTCCGTGAACAGGACGAGGTGGAGAAATCTTCATGGAAAGAAATGTAAGAGAAAGGGGAGGCCCAAGAAAGCAGTGTGGACACCCTGAAATCACGCTTCCTTCCCCCACTCTACCATGGCAGCTGGACGCTGGGAAGGACAGCCACACAGTCAGGAGCTTCCTAGAGGTCGAGGGGGACATGCTGTCCAGGAGGAGCCCCGCCAGATCACCAGGGAGGGCTACAGTCTGGGGATCCAAAGCAAGGGCTGGTGTTGATTTAAAAAGCACAAAGGGACACAGAAAAAGAATTCTTCAGATCAGAAACAAGAGAAGGAGAGTGAAATCCCTGTTCCCTGATTTAGGAAGGAGGAGGAGCCTGGTCATCACCAAGGAGGCAGCTGCAGACAGAGCTGGTTGGCACAGAAGCATGCCGTGCTCAGGCTGCCTCTGGCTGGGTAGCTGGGCAGGCCTGCTGCGGGTGATGGGCAAGGGACAGCCCTGCCAAGTCACCCCACGGGGCAGAGGGGTTTGCATTGATTGTTAACTCACACTCACCTGGGGAAACTGCCTGGCCAGGAGGTGGAAACTAGCTGCAGGACTGGACTCCCAGAGCCTCGCTCAGGCATACGTGAAGTCTGACAGTCCAGCCACTTGCCCAGGTTTTCATTCACCCTAGGACGAGATTTACAGAGGAGGCTTGAGACCTTAAGATCCCAGTCAGGACGGCAAGCAGGCCTCATCCCTGATTGATCTACAGCTATTTGGAGCACCTGGTGAAGTCTCAAGGCCCGCTCTCCTTCCACGGGAAGGCATACGTCAGCTCTCCTGTAACTGGGGCAAGGGCTGCGGTGGGTGAATGGTGGCTCTCCACAGCGGTGCATCTCTGGGGGCCTATAAACGCAAAGTTTTTAAAAGGATCACTGCTGATGTGATGAAGCTAAAACCCTGAGATGAGATCACCCTAGATTTGGGTGGGCTCCAAAGTCAAGTGTCCTTTTAAGAGAAGGGGAGAAGACAGAGCAGGTGGGGACAGAGACTGGAATGTGGCCCACAGCCAACGTTCGCTGGGAGGAGAGGGAGGCCATTCCCCTGGGACCTTCAGAGGGCATGTGGCTCTGCTGCTCCTTTGACTGTACTGCTGCCCTCCCAGACAGTGACACAGTGAACTTCTGATGCTTTTAAGCAAGGCAGTTTGTGGCTATGTGCTAATCAGCCCTAGGCAACTAGAAGGAGAGCCATCAGTCTGCAGGCGAAGTGCTTGCTGCCTTGGTGTGACCTGAGTTTACAAGGATCTGAGCCTCTAGCTAAAGCAATAGAGCAAGAGGATGGGATTTCAGGCACCTGCCAACCACAGGGAGCATTCTTTGGGGGTGGGACAGTAGAAGAAGTGGCCCTGCATTGCTGAGAAGACAGTATTTGCTTTTGCAGAATGAGAGAAACGCGATGTATTAACTGGCGCTCGTGGGACTCTGGTTGAGTCCTGAGAGTGATTGGTAGTCAGAGAGCCTTCGTGGGAGGGAAAAGGGACAGAACCACCATCTGTCAAATACCTAACATGCCTCTGGACAGGCGCATGGTTTAATCTCTGCACTGGGTAGAGCGAGTATTCCGAGGCCATGATTCAATCAGCTACATGCGCTCTGGTGGCCAGGAGCAGATCTGACCTCAGTCTTGGTCTCAGTTCCACCAGGAAGTTCCCTCCACACCATGCTGCCTCCTCCAGGAGGGCTCACTGATTGTTCTAGGACTGTTTCTCAAAGTGAATTATACTTGAGGTAAATTGATATACAAACCACACTGATTTTAAATGTACCGCTGTTGAGTTTTGACACACATATTTACCTGTGAACATCACCAAATCCAGGTTGTGATCCATCTGTCAACCCATGGTGCTATCTCGTGCCTCTGTTCCCCTTTCCCTGCCTGCCTGGTGTCCCCCAGGTGACTGTGACCTGCTGTCTGTCGCTGGAGAGATCAGCTTGCATTTTCTAGCATTTTACGGGAACAGAGCCCTGTAGCATGGCCTTCTCTGCTGTGCTCACGGGCATGGCCACTTTAGGGTCACCCCTGGGGCTGAAGCAGCACTGCACCCTTTGACAGCTCTGCTGTCTTTCCATGTGGACAGATGACACAGTGTGCCCAGCCGTTCTCTGGCTGATGGACATCTGGGTTGTCCCCAGTTTCTGGGCAATTGTAGATATGGCTGCTATGAACCTCCATGCACAAGGCCTCTGTGAACAGAGTCCTTCACGTCTCTAACTTTGTGAGACACTGACATTTGGTAAAACAGTGGCACCATCTTATCTTCCCACCAGCAAGAAGAGATTATTTCAGCTACTCCACATTCTCAGTCTTCTTAATTTTTAATCATATTTTCATACTCTAATTAATATATAATGGCAATTTGTTGTGGCTTTAATTTGGATTTCTCCAATGACTAAGGATTTTGAGCATCTTTTTCTTATGGTTGTTTACTATCCACATGTCTTCTTCACTCAAGAATGTGTTCAAAAGTTTGTCTATTTTTAAATTGTGTTGTTTTCTTATTAGGTTTTGATATCTGATTTTAAAAAAAACCATCTGGAATAAAAATTTGTTATCAGATATTTACAAATATTTTCTCCAGTCTGAGGTTTGTCTTTTTATTTCAAACTCTGGAAATCCACCCACAAGGGGCCCGTTAGAATTGGCCTCTGTGTAATGGAGGGGGCCTCATCTACTCCAGCTCAGAAGCCTGTGCAGTACCCCCACCGGTAATCCCAGCAACTCAGGGGAATCACAATGTACTGAAAGTGCTTCAACATTTTTTTCATTGGATTTATTTTATATTTGGCAGGTTTCAAATTTTCACTAAACCCACTTGTAGTTCAAGTTTTGGAATCCTAGGTTTAATTGATTACACACTGGAAGAGTTTGAGTTTTCAGGTTTCACTTTGTTTGGCACGACAGAGATGGATAGAAATTTAGATAAAAATGAAATATGATTTCTGCTCGATACTTGAAACTTCACACACACCATCAATTCTAAGGGTTCACTCTGTGGTTAAATTAGCTCTAATCAAGGCACTCATGAGCAGCCATCTCTATGAGTGTTAAAGGAGCTAACAGGAAAATTTACATTTACTTAAATAGCTTTTAATATATTTTTATTGAATTTCTATGATACTCAGAAGTATTCATCCTTTCTCTAAACACAATCTGTTCTCCAAGTCATGTTCATCAATTTTCAGTGGTTTGCAGACAAGAACAGTTTGAACTTTCAGTTTTTCTTCATTTTGTCCTATATGAGAGAAAGAAAATCAACCAGCAAATAAATCATGGTTTATGCTAGCTTCTTTACTCTTGACATACCCAATTATTTCTCAGTGCTCACTCTGTGTTTTTTTGTGTGTGTGTTTGTAAATTTTTGTAGGCAGAAGCACACTGAAACAGCTTTTACTAACTCGGTTTACAAAACATCACGAGAATCCCAATGTACTAAAATACCTGCAACAATTGTTTTTGATAAATTTCTTTAATACTTGGCATGCTTACCCTTACAATAAGCCCACTTTGTTCCCCATGTTTGGCACTCCTAGATTCAATGGTTTTCACACAGGAACTGTTTCCATTTTCAGTTTTCCACTAGAGAGATGGATTAAAATAGAGTTTCAAGTCAAACATTCTTTATGCTAAATGGTTGAAATGTCACACAATCAGTTCTAAGTGTTCACTCTGTCTTTTTTTCTGGTAAAAATAGCTCTAAGCACAGGCAGGCAGGAACAGCTTTCTCTATCAGTGCTTCAAAAAATAGCAATAATTTTTCTATATACAACTTCTTCATTGGATTTCTTTGATTCTCAGAAGGATTTATCCTTTCACTGAATACACTTAGTTCTCTAATTTTGGTTCTCCTAGGTTCAAGGGTTTGCAGAAAAAACAGTTTGAATTTTCCAGTTTCATTTCGTTCTTCACTAGACATGTGGTTGAAAATAGAGCTGCATAATATTCCATTTTGTATAAATGCCACATTTTTTAATAAATTCATCTGTTGAAGAGCATCTAGGTTGATTCCACAGTCTAGCTATTGTGAATTGTGCTTCTATGATCAATGATGTGGCTGTGTTCCTTTAGTTTGCTCTGTATTATGATCATGGCATTTGCAGAGAAATGGATGGCATTAAAGCAGATTATGCTAAGTGAAGTTAGTCAATACCTAAAAAAAATTGTTGATTGTCTTATCTGATATAAAGGTGGTGACTCAAAATAGAATAGGTAGCAAGAGCATGAGATGAAGATTAACATTTTATAGGGAAGAGAGATGGGAAGAAATGGGAGGGAGAAGGGAAATTGCACAGAAGATGGAAGGTGACACTCATCATTATACAAAACACATGAAAGATGATGTGAGGGGGGGAAAGAGAGAAATTTGTCACATTAGATTGGGTAGATAGAGGTGATGGTGGGGAGGGGTGGGAAGGGGGAATAGGAAGGGCATCAGAATACAATAGACACTTGTATTGCATTATGAATAAAGGTGGCCATATAAAAAAATGTGATTCTGCAACCTGTACACTTGGAAAAATAAAACGTTATACCCGGTTTGATTGAAATGTATGATATGTTAAGATTATTGTACTGTCATGAGCAACTAATACAAAAAAGAAAATAAAAAAAGGAAATAGGGCTGCAAATCAAAGACAGTTTGGATTTGCTGCTTAAAACTTGACATACACAATCAGATTTCATGTACCCTCTGTGATTTGTTCTAAATTGATGTAATTAGAAGGACAAGCATACAGGAAGAGCTTTTACTAAGTTGCTTTAAGAGCAAGCAGTAGAATCCTAATATACTTAAAGAGCTGCAACTTTTTATTGGATTATTTTGGTACTTGGCATGGTTGACCCTTTCTTTAAAACCACTTTGTACTCCATGTTTTGGACTCCTAGGTTCAATGGTTTTTACACAGATACAGTTGGAATTTTCTGGTGTCACATTGTTTTAAAGTATACATATGAATGAATATACAGCTACATATCAAACACAGTTTATGCTAGCTGCTTGAATCTTGATATACACAATCAGATCTCAATGATTACTCTGTATTTTCTTCCTGTTTCATTTACTTTTATGCAGAAACATACAGTAAGTGCGTTTACTAACTCACCTCAGGAGTTAGCAGGAGAGTCACAATATATTGAAAATGCTGCAACATTTTTTTTTGTTGTATATGTTTGCAGGTTTCACAATTTCACTGAACTCACTTGTATCACACGTTTGGGACTCCTAGGTTTAACTGTGTTCACACAGGCACAGTTTTAATTTTCAGGTTTCACTTTGTTTTGCACTATAGACATGGATGCAAATAGTGCTTCAAATCAAATATGGTTGTTTCTAAATGCAAGATGTTTCACACACACAATCAGTTTTATGTGTACACTTTCAGGTCTTTTCTTGTCAAAGAAGTTTTTAGCAGAGGTACACAGGAACAGATTTCTTTTTCAGTTCTTTCAGAGCTAGCAGGAAAAATTCAATGCAATTAATTAGCTGATACAATTTTTTATTTGATTTTATTGATCCTCAGCATGTTGAATACTTTCACGAAAAAAAACATTGTTCTTCCAATTTTGTTCTTCTATGTTCAAAGGTTTGAAGAAAGGAATTGTTTAAATTTTTAAGTTTCACTTTGTTTTACTCTACAAAGGTGGTTGAAAATAGAGCCTCAAATAAAACCCAGTTTGTGGTAGCTGCTGAAAACTAGACATACATAATGAGTTTTCAGTGGTCACTCTTTGAGTTGTTCTTGGTTTAAGTAATTATAAGCAAATTCAGTATCAGCTTTATTAAGTTTCTTTAGAAACTTTTGGGAGAAATCTAATATTCTGAAATGGCTGAAAATTTTTTTCCATTAGATTTTTGATACTTATGTGGGTTCACCATTCACTTAACCCTCATTGTACCCCAAGTTTATGACTCTTAGTTTCAATGGTTTGCACAGAGGAATAGTTTAAATTTTCTGGTTTCATTTATTTTTCTTTCTTTCTTTTTTTTGCACTGTAGTGATTGATGGTAATACAGCACCAAATCAAACACAGTTTGTGCTAGATACTTGAAACTTCACACACACAATCTGTTCTCAGTGTTCACTCTGTGGCTTTTTTTGTGGTTGAAGTATTTCTAAGCAGAAACACACAGAAACAGCTTTTACTAACTAACTTTAAGAGCTAGCAGGAGAATAAAAATGGACTGAAAAAGCTGCAACAGTTTTTTTTTCATTAGATTCATTTGAAACTCAGAAGGGTTTTCCTTTTCACAAAAAAAAAAAAAAAACACTGAAGCCCAAGTTTTGGACTACTAGGTTCATTGGTTTGCATGTAGGAACTGTTTTATTTTCAGGTTTCGTTTGTTTTCCACTATAGAGATGGATGAAAATAGAGCTACAAATCAAACATGCTTTTTACTAGATGCTTGAAATGTCACACACACAATCAGTTCTAAGTGTTCACTCTGTGTTTTTTTCCCAGGTCAAACAATCTCTAAGCACAGGCATGCAGGAACAGCTTTCTCTATCAGTGCTTCAGGAAATGGCAGGAAGTTCCACATTTACTGAACATACTGCAACAATTATTTTATTGGTTTTCTTTGATACTCAGAATGATGTATTCTTTCACTGAACACAATTTATTCTCCATGTTTTTCCTAGTTTCAAGTTTTTGCAGAAAAGAACAGATTGAATTTTCAGCTTTCACTTCATTTTACTCTATTCAAGTGGTTGAAAATAGAGGCTCAATCAAACATGGTTTCCAGTTGCTTAATAAAACTTGAGAAATATAATCAGATTTTAGTGGTCACTCTGTGGTTTGTTTCTGGTTCAAGTACTTCTAAGCAAAAGCATGCAGCAACAGCTTTTACTAAGTTGCTTTAGGAGCTAGCAGGAGAATCTTAATATAGTAAAATACCGGCAAAAATTTTTCCATTGGATTTTTTATATTTGCTGGGTTCATGCTTTCACTAAACTCATTTTGGACCCCATGTTTAGGACTCCTATGTTCAATTGTTTTGCTCAGAGGAACAGTTTTAACTTTTTGGTTCCACTTAGTTTTGCATTATAGAGATGGATGGAAATACAGCTTCAAATCAAACATGATTTATGCTAGAATCTTGAAAATTCACACACATAATCAGTTTTCAGTGGTCATTCTGGGTTTGCTTTCTTTTTAAAGTATTTCTAAGCAGAAAAATACAATAAATATTTTTTTCCTATATTTAGGAGTCAGCAGGAAAATCACAATGTACTAAATACCTGCAACAATTTTTATTAGATTTATTTGATACACAAAATTGTTCCTGCCTTCACTTAAAGCTCTGCTGCCTAAGTTTTGGACTTCTGGATTCAGTGGTTTGCACATTGGAACAGTTAGAATTTGCTGGTTTCAATTTATTTTCCACTATTTGGATGTTTGGAAATAGAGCTAGAAATCAAACAAGGTTTGTGCTAGATGCTTGAAACATCAGACACACAATCAGGGCTAAGTGTTCACTTTGTGGTTTTTTTCCTCATCAAAAGAGCACTAAGCACAGGCATGCGAGAAGAGCTTTCTCTATCAATGCTTCGGGATATAGCAGAAAAATTCCCATGTACTGAATGAGCTGCAAAATTTTTTCATTGGATTTTCTTGATACTAAGAAAGATTTCTCCTTTCACTGAACACACATTATTCTCCAATTTTGTTTCTCCTAGGTTCACGGGTTTGCAGAAAAGAATAATTTTATCTTTCTGGTTTCACTTTGTTCTTCACTATACAGGTGGTTGAATATAGAGCTGCACATCAAAAACGGTTTGTGTTATCTGCTTAAAACTTTACATACACAATCATATTTCAGTAGAGACTCTGTGGTTTATTCTTGGATGAAGTACTTCTAAGCAAAAGCATGCAAGAACAGCTTTTACTAACTTGCTTTTGAGCTAGCAGTAGAATTCTAATATACTGAAAAGCTGCAACAATGTTTTCAATGGATCTCTTTGATACTCGTCATTGTTCAAACTTTTACTCAACTCTGTTCTTCATGTTTTCTTCTCCTCAGTTCAATGGTTTGCAACAAGGAACCGTTTGAATGTTCAGGTTTTGCTTCATTTTGCACTATACGGATGGATGAAAATAGATCTGCAAATCAAACAGGGTTTGTGCTAGCTGCTTGAAACTTGTCATACATAATCAGTTCTCAGTGCTCACTCTGTGGTTTGTACTTCTTGGACATTCATCTGAGCAGAAGCACGCAGGAACATCTTTTACTGACTCGCTTTCAGAGCTAGCAGGATAAAACCAATATATAGAAAGAGGTGAAACTTTTTTTATAGGATTTCTTTGATACTCGGCAGTTTTCACCTTCTCAATAAACACCATTTGAGGCAAAATTTAAGAATTATAGGTTCAATGGTTTTCATACAGGAACAGTATGAAACACTAAAGAAATGGAGAGAAGAGAGGTACAAATCGAACAAAGATTGTGCTAGATGCTTGAAACTTCACACACACAGAATCACTTCTAAGTGTTGACACTCTGCTTTTTTTCTGGTCATAATAACTCTAAGCAGGGGCATGCTGAAAGAGCTTTCTTTATAAGCACTTTAGGAGCTTGCAGAAAAATTTCAAAGTAAATAAAGGGCTGAAAACTTTTTTTCTTTGGATTCCTTTGATACTTGTAATGATTCATCCTTTCCCTAAACCAACTTTGTTCTCCAACTTTGGTTTTCCTATGAACAAGGATTTGTGGACAGGAACACTTTGACTTTTCAGGTTCACTTAGTATTGCAATATACAGGTGGATGAAAATAGAGCTTCAAATAAAATATGGTTTGTGCTAGATGCTTGCAATGTTTTGTGCACAATGAGTTCTCATTGCTTACTCTGTGATTTGTTCCTTGTGGATGTGCTTTTAAGCAGAAACACAAAAACGGCTTTCACTTACGTGCATTAAGAGCTAGCAAGAGAATACAAATGTACTTAAAGTGCTGCAACAATTTTTTCATTGGAATAATTTGATACAAGGCAGGCTTAACTTTTTAACTAACCCATTTTGAACAACTAGCTTGGGACTCCTAGGTTCAATGGTTTTCACACAGGAAAGGTTTTAATTTTTCAGTTTTACTTGTTTTGCAGTATAGAGATGGATTTTTAATAGTGCTATGAATCAAACACATTTTGTGCTGGCTGCTTGAAACTTGAGTTACACAATCAGTTTTCAGGGTTTACTAGGTGTTTTTTTTCCTGGTAGACATCCTTCTAAAAAGAGGTAGCAGGAGAGTCACAATGTACTCAATGAACCGCAACCTATTTATTTTTTGGAATTTTTTGATACTCGACAGGGTTCATGCTTTCACTAAACTAACTTTGTACCCCAAGTTTGGACTAATAGCTTCAAATGTTAGCACTCAGGAACAGTTTGAATTTTGAGGTTTCATTTTGTATTGCAATATAGGCATGGAAATAAGGCTACAAATCAAACATGGTTTGTGCTAGATGCTTTAACCATCACAAAACAATCACTTTTAAGTGTTCACTCTCTCATTTTTCCTGGTAACACTAGCTCTAAGCAGAGGCATATAGAAAAAGCTTTCTCTTTCAGCACTTTAGTAGCTAGGAGAAAAATTCTCATGTAATAAAGAGCTGAAGAAATTTATTTTGGTTGGATTTCTTTGTTACTTGGCATGGATCATCCTGTCCCTATATAAAATTTGTTTTCCAACTTTGCTTTATACTTGGTTCAAGGGTTTGTGCACAGAAACAGATTGAATTTTCTGGTTCACGTCATTTTGCAGTGTAAAAGTGGAT
Source organism: Spermophilus citellus (assembly GCF_964194105.1). Classification (NCBI taxonomy): domain Eukaryota; kingdom Metazoa; phylum Chordata; class Mammalia; order Rodentia; family Sciuridae; genus Spermophilus; species Spermophilus citellus. The sequence goes on along the minus strand of NW_027672804.1, from coordinate 3,026 downwards.
GAAAATACAGCTTCAAGTCAAACACGGTTTGTGCTAGCTGCTTGAAACTTGTCATACACAATCAGTTCCCAGTGCTTACTCTGTGGTTTCTACCTGGTGGACATAAATCTAAGCATAAACACAAATGGTTTTCACACAGAAAATTTTTAGACATAAATCTAAGCAAAACATCTTTCACTTACGTGCCTTAGCATCTAGCAGGAGAATTTCAATGTAGTGAAAGAGTTGCAACAAATTTTTTTGGTGATTTTTTTTCATACACAGCATGCTTCAAATTTTCATGAAACCCACTTTGAACCACAACTATGGGACTCCTAGCTTCAATTGTTTTCACACAGGAACAGTTTAAATTTTTTGTTTCACTTTGTTTTGCACTATAAAGATGAATGTGAAAAGAGCTACAAATAAAACACGGTTTTTGGTAGATGCTTGAAATTTTACACACAGAATCAGTTCTTAGTGTTGACTCTGTAGTTTGTTCCTGGTCAAACGGCTCCAATCAGAGGCACTCAAGAATGGCTTTCTCTATAAGTGATTTAGCAGCTGGTAGGAAAATTCTCATGTAATTAAAGACCTTCAAAATTTTTTCGTTGGATTTCTTTGATATTCACAAAACTTATCCATTATTTAAACAAAATCTCTTTTGCAAGTTTAATTCTCCTAAATCCAAGGTATTGCAGACAGGAATATTTTAAATTTTCATGTTTCACAATGTTTTGCAGTATAGAGATAGATGGAAATAGAGTTAAACATCAAACAAGGTTTGTGCTAGCTCCTTGAAACTTCAAAAACACAATCATTTCTAAGTGCTCAATCTGTTATTTGTTTCTGGTGGGCTTACTTCTAAGCAGAAGCATGTAGGAATAGTTTTTACTAACTTGATTTAGAAGCTCGAAACAAAATACCAATGTACTCAAAAGCTGCAACAATTTTTTCGTTGGACATTTTTGATGCTCTGTAGGGTTCATCCTTTCACTATACCCACTTTGTACCCTAAGGGCAGGACTCCTAGGTTCAAAAGTTTGCCAACAGGAAAAAAAATTGAATTTTCAGTATTTATATATTTATTTTAAATTTTATTTTAAATTCTGATGTAAAAAAGAGCTGATTTTTTTCATTATATTCCTGTGATACTTGTCATTATTCATTCATTCCCTAAACAAACTTTGTTCTTCAAGTTTGGTTTCCTAGGTTCAATGGTTTACAGACAGGAACAGTTTAAAATTTTAGGTTCATGTCCTTTTGCCCTATACAGGTGGATGAAAATAGAGCTTGAAATCAAACATGCTTTGTTCTAGCTGCTTTAAACTTGGCATACAAAATCAAGTCTCAGAGCTCCCTCCGTTTATGTTCAAAGTTGCTCTAAACAGAGGCACTTAGGTACAGCTTTTTCTTTCAGCACTTTAGGAGCTAGCAACAATAATCCCATGTACAAAAATAAGCTTCAAATTTTTTAGTTGGAATTTTTGGTACTCAGCAAAATACATCCATTCACACACTTTGTTCTCCCAGTTATGTTCTCCTAGGATCAAGGGTTGGCATACAAGAACTGTTTAAATTTACAGGTTTCACATTGTTTTTCATTATAAATATGAATGGAAATATACCTGCAAATATAACACGAATTTTGCTAGATGCTTGAATCTTGTCATACACAATCAATTCTCAGTACTCATTTTTTGGTTTGTCTTGGTGGACTTACTCCTAAGCAGAAGCACGGAGGAACAACTTTTACTCACTCACTTTAAGAGCTAGCATGAATAAACCAATATACAGATAGAGGTGCAACAATATTTTTATAGGATTTCTTTGATACTTGGCATGGTTTGTCCTTTCAATAAACACACTTTGAGGCAAAGTTTGAGACTTGTAGGTTCAATGGTGTTCACACAAGAAAAGTTTGAATTTTCATATTTTGCTTTGTTTTGCACTATAGAGCTGGATAGAATAGAGGTACAACAAATATGGTTTGTGCTAGATGCTTGAATTTTCACACAAAAAAAATCAGTTCTAAGTGTTCACCCTATGATTTTTTTCCTGGAAAAAGTAGCTCTAAGCAGAAACATGTGGAAATATCCTTCTCTATCTGCACTGTAGGTGCTAGCAGAAAAATTCCCTTGTACTTAAAGAGCTTCAAATGTTTTTCATTGGCTTTCTTTGATACTTGGCAAAAAATCATACATTCATTAAACACACTCTTTTTTATGTGTTTGGTTCTCCAAGATCAATGATTTGCAGACAGGAGCAGTTTGCATTTTCATGTTTCAGTTTGTTTTGCTCTATAGAGATAGATAGAAATAGAGCTACATATCAAACAAGATTTGTTCTAGAAGCTTCAAACTTCACATGCACACAATTCATTCTAAGGTTTCACTCTTTGTTTCTGTCAAAGTAGTTCTAAGCAGAGGCACTCAGGGACAGCTTACACTATCAGTGATTTAGGAGCTAGCAGAAAAATTGCATGCACTGAAAGAGCTTCAAAAAATTTTTCATTAAATTCCTGTGATGCTTTGAAAAATGTATATATTCATTAAGCACACTCTGTTCTCCAAGTTTGGTTCTCCCAAGTTCAAGCATTGCCAGAAAAAAAATCCGTGAAAATTTGCACAGTTCACATTGTTTTACACTATAGATATTGATAAAAATAAAGTTATAAATCAAACATGGCCTCTGCTAGTTACTTGAAACTTGACTGTCAATATCAGTTCTCAGTGCTCACACTTTTTATTAATCATAGACTTATTTCTAAGCAGAAGAACAAAGGAACAACTTTTACTTACTTGCATTTGGAGCTATCTGGAAAATTCAAATGTACTCAGAGTGCTTCAAAAAAAATTTCAAAGAATCTTGATACTCAGCAGGGTTCACCTTTTCCATAAACCCAATTTGTACCCCATGTTTGGTACTCTTAGGTTCAATGATTTGCACACATAAACAGTTCAAATTTTCAGATTTCACTTTGTTTTGCACTATAACGATAGATGGAAATTGAGCTAAAAATCAAACATGGTTTTTGCTACATGATA